>NC_056728.1:567907672-567985172 GCF_019279795.1 Protopterus annectens | reverse complement strand
TGAGTCATAATTTACTGCATGTCCTTTTCTAAAACCCCTGGCATACCTACATTATTTTCCTACTTCTCAGTGAACTTCAGCTCCCCATTGGTGCATAAATAATAAAAACAAACAGAAAGGTAACATTCAAACCAAAACAATAGGCTGCCCTATTTCTGTAGCTGCTAACCTTCTCACTGATTGTTTTCTGTTTGGTGACTGCTGCTCCTCCCAGAAGGTGTAACCAACTCCGTTTGCCCTTCGGGCTCACTCCGCTCCCCACCCGGCCCCCAAATCTCACACACCCCCACTATCTGTACTTTTATATATCCCCTGACTCCTCCCCACCCAACATCTCTCCAATCACAATAAACCTAAGCCAAATCCCACCCAACTGTAGATCTACATCACCCCAAACATCCACCCCTCCTACAATGCTCTACATAACATCTCTCCCAATAAACCCATTTGCCCTACTAATCTCTCTCTTCTTTTACCTATCTCACACTTTTTCCCAACCCTTGTCATAACTCTCACATACGCTCCACTACATCTTACCATCAGCCTCACTTCCCATCTACTCATCCATCTCACATCAACTCTTTATCTCTAACCCAATCTATTTTTTCAAACCAAAACTGCTCCCACCCCAACCCCCTGTACTCCCCTCTTAAATGTGATACCAGAAAATCACTAGCCTCACACAACCCAAGTTATCCTTGCCATTCACACTGCCTCACTCTTCTACTCCACCAAATCTGTCTCTCACTAGCTGGTGACATCCACCCCAACCCCGAACACATCACTAACATCAGTCTCACCAAACCCTCCACTCAACCCACAAACTCAAAGTCCATTTGCCTTACAACACTTAATGCACAAAGCCTAAAAAACAAAATCCCTATCCTCTGTGCCTGGCTCTCCTATAACCACCTCAACATTACCACCATTTCTGAGACCTGGCTGAAAACCTATATAAAAGATAGCAAAATCCTACCACCAGGTTTCCAAATAATTCTCAATGACGGAGCCCACAAAAAAGGAGGTGGAGTAGCAATAATCCACCTCACCTCCCATACCATAACTTCCTACTCCAGTAAAATACCAACCTTTGCCAACGCTGAAATTATAATAGGTTTACTAAAAATAAACAACCACAAGTCCATATGTATCACTCCCCTCTATATTCCCCCTGGTGATAATATCAAAACTCTTGAAAACATCCTGTCCTGGTTCTCATCCAATATAAAAAATGAAACCTATATACTCAGTGATACTAACACCAACTGGAATACTATTAACTCTGAAAATTCCACACAATCAACCTGTACAACTTCTCCCAACTAATACAATCTCCAACCAGACCAAATAAAGATGGTATGACTGGATCCTAACAACTCACCCAAACCTTATTACCAAAGCCAGAACATTACCTGATCCTCTCAGTGATCACCTACCAGCCTTCACCAAACCATCTCCCATCTCCACTGCATAAATAACACCACTACATCCAAACCCACAACCTCTCCTCTTTTAACCGTCTAGCTTTCTCCGAATGCTTAAAGCATACTGACTGGTCCCCTCTAAAAACCCTGCCTCTAGATGTCATTTCCTACTTTAACCACTCAATCCTAACCCTTCTTAATCAGCAAGACCCCCTCAAACCAAACGCATCAAAACCAATCCCTGCCCATGGTTATCGAAAGATACTAAACTAGCTTTGCACCAAAGGGACAAAAAATGGAAACAATATCAAAAACATAAAAACCCTAACACCCTCCTATAGTATAAGCAACTATAAAAATCCGCAAAAAAATAATAATTAATGACCACAAAGCCCACTACTCCAAACTCCAGTCCTTGCACTCAACAAATCCCAAAAAATTCTGGGACTCCATCTCATCCATGCTGCATCCTGGCAACAAAGAAAACCCCTTCCCAGACCCCAACCTCTCCAACCTTGAAACAGCCAACCAGTTCAACTCATTCTTCATAGACTGCATATCTAAACTATCAGCCTCCTTCCCACCCCCGTCCTCCATCACAACCCCCTCCTGCCCCAACCACCACCCCAATCATCAACCTTCCTTCACAATCTTCTGCCTCAAGCCCATCCCCACAAGCACTATAAAAAGACTTCTCAAACTCAAACCCTGTTGCAATGCACCCGACAAACTTCCACCCTCCTTCCTCAAACAATCTGCAGACAGCATTGCCTATCCCATCTCTATTCTTATAAATAGATCCATACAAGAATCATACGTCCCTTTTATCTGGCGTCATGCTTACATCATCCCCCTCCACAAAGGTGGAAAAAATACTGATACCACCAACTTCAGGCCTATTGCCATCCTTTCCCCTCTTTCTAAAATACTAGAGAAAACAATACAAGCACAACTCATGGCACACCTAACACTAAACAATCTCCTCTCCCCTACCCGACCATGGCCCTGGCCACAGCACCATGACTGCCCATCTTTCTTTTCTTGAAACCATAAACCTCGAGCGCAACTCAGGCAAGTTCATATCCACACTATTCCTAGAGCTGTCAAAGGCCTTTGACACCATCTCACACACCCTACTTATATCCCAACTCTGCACCCTACACCTCTCTCCCAACACCATCGCCTGCTTTTCCACCTACTTGTCCAACCACCAACAAGCTGCCCAATGGAAACCTTCAACCTCCCCCATCCTTCCCACACCCACAGGTGTCCCACAAGGTTCTATTCTTGGTCCTCTTCTCTTCAATCTATTCATTAACAACTTTCACCTATCCATTCCAGACTCATCTATCATCCAATATGCAGATGACGCAACAATCATCTGCTCAGCCTTCTCCCCCTCTGAGCGTGTAGCAAAAAAACAAATAGCCTTCTCCAAAACAGAAAACTGGTTGCAGTCTAACCATCTGGCACTAAATGCAAATAAAACTAAAGTAATGTTTTTTCCACTACTAAAACCTCCATTGACAAATCCATATTCACCATACAGAGCCAAAACAACACCTTCCTTGAAATCGTTCACAACACCAAGCTACTTGGCATCATTATTGATGAAGAACTATAATTTGACACCCACATCCACTCCGCAGTCAAGAAAACCCACCAAAAGATAGGTCTCCTCTACAGGCACAACCACTTCCTAAGCCCTCTACCCGTCAAACTCTTGCATCCACCTTCCTACTCCCCTCCCTTATGTATGGTGCCCCTCTTTTCACCAATTTCCATCTTAGCCTTCGGACCAAACTTGAATCTTGCTACCACAAGATCTTCAGATTTGCAACCAATTCAAAAAACTCATCCCACCACTGCCACTCCCTCCTCACCCTCAAATGGCTTGAACTACCCAACTACCTCAGTTACCTACAACTCACCATTGCCCACAAGCTCATCTTTAAATCTGCCAACTGCCCAGCTCTCGTTACTTCCTTAAAACCTTACATTTTCAACAACTCACTCAGATCCAAAAACCAAAATCTCCTTCAGGTCCACAAACCAGCATGACCTCCTGGCCATCTACTGCTGTCCCACTCCTTAGCTAAACAGTGGAACTCTCTCTCCACACACCTACACAACCTACCTAACCATTCAAATTTCAAATCTCAGCTACTCTCTCATCTTTCTTCCAAATGGGAATGCCCTTGCCATGCTCCAACTTAAACCCCTCCCCCCTCATTCCACCTTGCACTGACTCATCCAACTACCTCTACTATTACTTCATCCCACACAAAACAATCCCTCCCCTACCAAAAACTAATTTTCTCTCTAACATCTACTGTACTATACTCTCCAATCTCAATTATAATATTACCCTTTCCATGCATAATATTTTCCTAACCTACTAATGGCTAGTAGCTATATATTTTGAAATGTTAAACCTACAATTGAGTTTAGGTTTACCTTTATAATGCCGAATCACACTGGTATGAATGCTCATATAAGCAACTCGTAACCACGAATGTGAAAATAGTGATAGTCCTTAATGTTGAAAAACAGGAAATTGGAAAGCAGATTAGCTGTTTTTCGAACATTAATGTTGAACGAAAAAAAGAAGAAGTGTAAAGCAGGGGGGCAAGCACCCCTGCACTGGGGGGCTGCACCCCCCACACCCCCTACTTTAATATTCTAACTCCAAGATCGCACTACAGTGGGGAAAGGGACCATTTCCCGATCCCCACTATAGTGCAATCCACTCCACAATGTCGAATGTGCAATAAGCGAATGTCAATGTTCACTCGCTCATTGCATATTCAAACCTTTTTCTGTTCGGCGTTTGCAAATCTTACAAACTGCCTTTCACCCAATTGCTGTTCGCCTGTGTGCAATACGCACAACTAAAGGTAAACCTTACAAAAATATTCACTTTATGCAAATGTTGAAATTTCTGTATTGAATTATGTCTTTTCAGTTTTGTAACATTGTGACAAGCCAATTGCAAATATCATGGAGCTTATCTGTAAATGTTTAATTAGCTGTATGAACTATGTCCTTTTGTAACATGTGAAATGTAACTTGCAATTATTGTGGAGCTTCTCTCCCCAGGCCTCCACTGAAAACAGGGTCTTCTTGGCCCAGTGGACTTCCCCGGTCATCAAATTAAATAAAATAATAAAATAAATAAATAGTGCAATCTTGGAGATGGTATATCTAATTAGCAAGGGGTGGGGGTTCATAGACTCATAGGTGTTTACAAGGTTAATGACCACAAGGGCCTTTTTAAGCCTATCCATGTATCACAAATCTCTGTCAAGTTCTAGTATCCGTGATACTTGTAAAGAGGTGGTTTGGAGATGAACCATTTATAGGCTGCCTGTGTTCCTTAGAGACATAGGTGCCAAACCAGAGATGAATTTCCTGCTCGCCATCTAATTACTCAAGTTATACTTGAATTGGGTTAGACAGGAACTATGCTTCACACGGATGGGGAGCCTGCTTCAGAGAAGGTGCAGTCTCTAGGATACATACCTGTCCCTCTAGCAGGTCCTATTTATTTGAAAGGCAAGGTTTAAGTCTTTAGAACATGTATTTCTAGTGTTGTTTGTTTTGCAAATATGCAAGAGGTCCATCAGGGTGGAGGTCTGATAATGCCTTGTAAGCCAGACCTAGATATCTCCACAATGGCCTATAGGAGACAGAATACAGGGACATGGCCTTGAGGCAGTCTGCATAGGACATGTTACTTGCATCCTGTATTCTTTTACTGAGGAACCTTTGTGGACATTCCAATTGTTGGATATGCCTGGTTAGGTACATACCAAAGCGAGCATTGTACTCAATGACAGGTCTGATGAATGCCGAATACAGTGGAACAATGACTTCATTCGACTTTGATTCCATACCTTTGTTTATAAGTTGTACAACATAGAATGATTTCCTCACTACTGTAGACACATGATGGTCAAAGGCTAGTTTACTGTCTATGTATGTCCTCAAGTCCCTGACTACTGGGTCAACTCGTAGGGGTGTGTGTTGTCAATATGATAGTTACCAGGAGTGGATGACTTCCCTAAGGATACTATTATACATTTCTTGGCATGTAGTTTTAATCCATGACTCTGACACCACTTATTTGTCTGTGTCACCCCTTTCTGGAGAACATTTGTGTCAGTGTGGGATTCAATGACAGCTCCTAATTTGCAATCATCTGCAAACTTAGTCAAATAAAAGCCATTGACATTGGCCTTGACTGCAGAAAAGTGAATGCCAAAAAGGAGCAGTCCCAGGACTGATCCCTGAGGGACTCTGCTTGTGACTGGCCTCTTTGTAGAGGTTAACTCCCAATTCTAATTTCCTGGGTCCTGTCTGTGAGCCAGCTGGCTATCCACTTGGTGACAAAAGGGTTTATACCTAAACACTTGAGTTTGTCAAAAATGTCCAAGTGAGGTATTGTGTCAAATGCCTGGGCCAGGTCAACGCAGGCAGTGTGAACCATTTTGCCCTTGTCAATTTTTTTGGTAACCTTCTCAAAGAAATCCACCAGGTTGAGTAGGCATGACCTGCTCTTAATGAAACTAAATTGGATTGGGTCCAATGTCAGGAGGTTTTCTATGTCATTACTGATCATTTCCATGATAATTCTTATCATGGCTTTGCATATAAGACTAGTCAGACTTGCAGGTCTGTAGTTTCCAGTGTCTGTAGATTGCACACCATTGTGCAGTGAGATTATTGTTGGCTGTTTTCCATTCGTGAGGCATTTGTTTGGCCCATTGATGCAGGGGTCTTGACCTTACAGAGAGAGAGAGAGAGAGAGAGTATTTAGGACCTGTTCCCTAATGATAGCAAGGCAAATTGTATTTGATGATATTTCCAGAGGGAAGGTTGAGAGGCAGAGAGGGGTAAAGGTGGAGCTGGATTTGTCAGCCAGTAGGTTTACTATACCTTCTGGCTCAGTATAGGTGGCTCCATTAACAATGAGCTCTTCACACAAGTGTGTATTGACTTTGAGGTTGTCGACATAGCTAAATAATGCCTTATGGTTGTCCTTGGCCTGGGAGAGCAACTTGACCTCAAATATGGCTTTGGTAGACTTTATTAGTCTGCCCAGTTGTTTGTTTACTTTGATGAGAGTGCTTTTATCTTGCTGGGTACGACATCCCCTAATTTTTGCTATGATTATCCTCCTTCTTTTATAAAGCCTATTTATGTTGTGATTGCAGCAGATGGCTTGTTTTTTGAGTCAGTTCTGTACTTATTCCTGATGGGTACAGCTGCCTCTACGCAAACATCAACATATCTGTAGAGGGTTCTGTGAACAATTCCCACAGAGACACAGGGAGAACATGCAAGATCAAACCTTGTACCTTGTGTATGGGAGGTGAAGACCTTAACCACTAAGCCATCTGTTCTCCACTGACATTGAGTAAATACATCTCTAAAATACAGTAGCAGTTTGTTTGAGAATTCATTAGTTGTTAGTAAACATGATGCAATTTCTACATTGACAAAATCAATAGGCTGTATAACAGGAGGAAGAAAATCATGGCAAAAATCAGGAAGTGTAGCAAACAGCCAGGTAAAAGCACTCTCATCAAACTAAACAAACAACTCAGAGGACAAATAAAGTCTACCAAAGCCAAATATGAGGTAAGTATGGCCTCCTGGGCCAAGGACAACCACAAATCATTCTTTAGTTATGTCCACAACCTCAAAGGCAATACACAGTTGTGTGCAGAGCAGCTCATTGTAAATGGAGCCACTTATACTGAGAAGGAAGATATAGCAAACCTCCTAGCTGATAAATTCAGCTCCAGCTTTACCCCTCTCTCCCCTTCAACCTTCCCTCAGGAAGTATTATCAAATATAACTCCCCTACTATCACTAGGGAACAGATCATTAAAACTCTCTCTAAGACCAAAAACACTGCATCAATGGGCCCAGACAATATCCCAGGATGCCTTCTAAATAGCATGAAACATGCCTTATCAGGGCCTCTGGAATTACTATTTAACTGTAGCCTCAAAACAGGCTTCATGCCTCATGAATGGAGAAAGGCAACAGTCATCCCTCTGCACAAAGGTGGGCCATCTACAGATCCTGGAAACTACAGACCCATAAGTCTCACTAGTCTTGTATGTAAAGCCATGGAAAGAATTATCATGGAGAGGATCAGTAGAGATATATAAAACCTCCAGACACTTGGTTTCATCAAGGGCAGATCATGCCTTCTCAACCTGGTGGGCTTCTTTGAGAAGGTCACCAAAGCAATGGATGAGGGCAAAATTGTTCACACTGTCTCCCTTGACCTGGCCAAGGCATTTGACACAATACCCCACTCAAGCATTGTTGACAAACTCAAGAGGTTAGGTACAAACCCATATGTCACCCGGTAGATAGCCAACTGGCTCACAGACAGGACCCAGTAAGTTAGAACTGGGGAGTCCACTTCTACAAAGAGGCCAGTCACAAGTGGAGTCCCTCAGGGATTAGTCCTTGGATCACTCTTTTTTGGCATTTACTTTTCAGAAGTCAAGGCCAACGTCAGTGGTCTCTGGCTGACTAAATTTGCAGATGATTGCAAATTATGAGCTGTCATTGAATCTCACATTGACATAAATGTTCTCCAGGAGGGGTTGACACAGACAAACAACTGGTGTCAGAGCCATGGACTAAAACTAAATGCCAAGAAATGCATAATAGTATCCTTTGGGAAGTCATTCATCCCTGGTAACTATCATATTGACAACACAACCCGTAGGGTTGACCCAGTAGTCGGGGACTTAGGGACACATACAGACAGTAATCTAGCCTTTCTTTGACCAAGTGGTGAGGAAATTTGGCATTCATCAGACCTATCATTCAGTACAATGCCCCCTTTGGTATGTACCTAACCAGGCATATCCAACAATTGGAACATCTACAGAAGCTTCTCACTAAAAAAATACAGGTTGTAAGTAAAATGTCCTATGCAGACCACCTCAAGGCCCTATCCCTGTATTCTGTCTCTTACAGGCTTTTGAGGGGAGATCTTTGCCTGGCATACAGGGCATTGTCAGACCCCACTCTGATGGACCTCCTGCATATCTACAAAACAAACAGTACCAGAATTACCCGTTCTAAAGACTTAAGCCTTGCCTGTGATATAAATAGAACCTGCTGGAGAGACAGGCATGTATCCCAGAGTCTACCCTGTCTATGGAACAGACTCCTCATCCATGCGATCCCTGTGAAACAGAGTTCCTCCCTAACCCAATTCAAGTGCAGCTTGGACAATTGGATGGAAAACCAGAAACTCATCCCTGGTTTGGCACCTGTGTCTCTAATGGACACAGGTAACTTGTAAATGGTTCATCTCCCAGGCCCATGCTTACACTTATCAAGGGTATCAGAACTTGTCAGAGATTTGGGATGCATAGCTAGGCTTAAAACGGCCCATGTGGTCATTATCCTAGTAAACATCTATGAACCTACATCCATGGCAGCAGACTATTTTTTATTGATTAGATGGTCTCACTGGGAATATAAAGTAATGTCAGGTATCTGGTTTGCAACTCTGGGGAAGTGCTTGTCACTGCAAACTAGTTGCCCTGTGTGCAGCTAGGTATTGGTGAAATTTCAAGGGTGGTTTTTACAGGAAAAATGTCAACTCAAGGGGTCTGCATCTATACAGACCACTGCCAAACACTTGAGGGGAAACTAGTAAGTAGACCCTGATGATTTATGGATGAAGTGTTCAGGGAGATATTCTGAAGTTAGTTTAGACAGCAGCAAATCAAGCAGTATTTACTGAAAATAAACAATTAGTTTTGTCAAGAATGATAAAAAAGGAGATTCTGCTGAATGGCTACTGTCTGGCCACTACGAGTTCTGGTCTCACCACAGCTTTATGCTGCTGGGATACAATGCTCCTTTAATTCTTCTTTCACCAGAATCAAAAACAGTTGCACCAATCCCAACATGAGAAGCAGATCACAGGCTCTTTGGTGATCAACATCCTTGTGCCAGATGATGCTTGTATAGGCTTGTTGTAGCCTTTTCCTAGTAGATGCCTTGAATAGCAACCAGACCAATCAGGAAGGTCAAACACAAGTACTTAATGCCCAATCAGAAACAGTCAGGAATCAATGCACTCTGCTCCTTCTCTCACCAGGAGCAAAATAAGCACAAATCCCAAGCTGCCACATATGAAGCAGTTATCAGGCTTTCTGAAGATCAACAGTCTCCAGAGAATAATGTCCCTATGCTCTTTCTCTCACCAGGAACAAAAGAGAAGCACCAATCCCAAGATGACTCCTGAAAGGTAGAATGTGACCTCTCCAATAGTTAGTGGTCTTGGAATAGATGCTGCAGATTTTAAAGGTAAGATGGAAAAAATGGATTAATATCTGGAGAGTTACAGTATGCAGTAAGCAGTTAGGTATGAAAAGGGGGTAACTTAAGCTTTAGCTTTCTAAGTAGAGCGCCACAAATTTTAATAGAGCAAGATCGATTGTAAGGGGGTGGGCACTTTGTATTCTGGCTCTATAGAATACAGTGGGATGGCCAATAAATTGAAATGGGTGAAAGGAGACTGATTTTACAAAATTATACTTTTGTGCCTACTCCCAATAGCCAAAGAAAGAGTAGAGGAGAGAAAATATGTGATCAAATTAATATAAGGGGCAGGCAACTAGAAAGACAGTTGAGTTTTAAATCACAATAGCACCAGGGTGGGAGGGTGGAGAAAAACTTAATTTCTGTGTGACTCACAAGAGACACAGCTGTGGTCTCTTTCCTAATTTAAATATGCAGTTAAAAGCAGAATAAAAATAAAACACAGTGTAAAGAAAATAAATCACAGTATACAAAACAGAAGAAGGCAATGAAGCAATACAAAATGCAAGAAAGCAAAAGCAAACTAACCTTTCCTCACAGCAAGCAGAGTCTGAGTGAGCTTTTCCAGTAAAGTCTTGAAATGTTTTATTTTACCCCATAAATAGAAGGTTTATTTCCAAGCTCCACCCTCAATTCACAGGCATGATCACTATGTTATTAATGTATCTGTACCACAGTATAACAAATCACCATCTAAGTTACTGTCATTATCAATACTGGAATTATTCCTTTAGGATATTAAAATAGGTCATCAGTGACTATTCCCCTTCATTTTGTTTTTGGGTGAATTATAATGTAATAGGCTTCCCCAGTTGTGGCTTCTTTTAGGTATTTCTTCTGATTCATTTTACAGACAGTAGCTACCAGACCTATGAGAAGTGACATGATATGTACATAGAAACCAATCTCAACACTGCCATAACATCCATTTGCTAAATTAAATGCTGAGTTAGCTTCAACCTACATGAGTTCAGGTTCTGCTTGAAAATTAAAAAAATAAATAAATTCAAAGCAAAATTTAGGTTCCTAGTTTACATTGGGAAAGCTCCCCCACATCGGAATAGGGAAGATTTTGTTCCCCTGTACCATAACCCTCAGCTTCTATGATTTAGATATAGTGTTATAATTTTGGCCTTCAAAATTATAAGTAAGGGCTAGATTTCTTAAGTCTAGTCAATTTCCCTGAAAGGTGAGAATCAGACTGTGTACTTTGTGCTTATGAAGTAAACACCTTAACCATTATGCCAGCTCCCAACCCTAGAATATTTAGCTTTGTTTCTCCTAGATTCACTGAGTTTCCTTGTGAAATTAGACCTCTTTAAGGGTACATTGTTGTTAAATAACTAAAGTAAGCAAATAAAAAGATTTGCATCAGTAACAATATGGAGTCTTATTTTATGAAAGCCTTCTTTTCTAAAAAAAGAAAGTGCTCCTCTTTTAGACCCTCTGCTATAATTTTTCAAAGGCTAGTACTATGGCTTTTAATGCTCAGAGGTTAAGAGGTATGCCCTCTACCCCCTTATGTAATATATAATTAACTCAAATGGGCCACAAGTCTCTGCCTTCAGATCAATTGCACTGACGTGGTTACCACAATGAAATCAATATTTCAACAAACAAAAAGAAATATTGTTTATATTTTTTCCTTTAACTTTTTCTAACGCACATTTTTCATCCCTACTAACTTTTCTAGAGGTAATTACTCCTATCTCAATCTCTCTATCAAACCCAGAATGTTCCTCCTAGACTCTTCTATGTTAAATTCACATTGTTTAATATTATTTTATAAATACAATATGGATCTATGCTTTGACTGTCAAACTGTTTTACACTGTTTTCAAATTACATGTGGTAATACATACTACCCTATTTTTTTTAAATTCTAGACTCTATGTGTAAGGTCTTTAATAATTTGCATTAAGCAATGCAGTATTTACTAGCTAGCTCTTAATTTTAATGTGCCTTTGTAATTCAGGTTTACTGGACCATCTCTCCCCAGGCCTCCACTGAAAATGGGTACCTAGGACCCAATTCAACTTTCATGGTAAACAAATGTCAATAAATAAATAAATGCCACTACAATTTATGGAAAGCAAGTAGAAGGTATCTAGGTTGTGAGCATTGAGGACAACCTGTGAATATCACTTCTGCAAAGCAAATGGCAAGAAATGTGTTCACACAAAACTGCTGGAATCTAGGGGGGAACCAAAGCAGCTCCCATATTCCAGCGTAGACAACCTCTCACTTAATATGGATATCTCAAGGGACACAGCACCTTCAGAAAATGAGAATTTCTCCTATGTAGCACTACCACAGCTCTTGTACTCAGGTGGTTTTCAGAAAGTTTGTCTGTCAAAACAGTACTCACACAGCTGTCTGTTGATTGACTCTCCTACTTCCTGGCAGAAGGAGTGAATGACCTGAAGGATACATTACATGACTAAAAGTCTCAGGCAGCATTACTGTATGCATGAAGACTAGTAAGGCTGCCTTTAATCTGCCTGTAGGCAGATGACTAAACATTATTAACCTACATGGTTTACACATGGTTTAACATTAATCAGTTAGTGAAGGATGCAAGCACTGCAAACAGAATTAGACCAATGATGTTTGTAATTTGAAAAAAAAATGGAAAGGAAAGAATATTGTGTATTCTTTAAGTTCCTTAATAAATGCACTGTTTAATAAAACTGGTAAAGAAATAGCACTGGAAGAGATCAAATGCAAAAGGAGATGTAGGGCGTGAGACCTCTGCAGTGAAAGATTGTTAGATAAGGTCCCTGTGGGAATTGCATGAGATAATGAACAGCGTTAGAAAGTGCTGCTGTGGGTGCTATAAAGCTCCCAGCGCCAAAAACTAATTGACATTTTCAGCATTTTGTAATCTTCTCTGTAATCATTTGAGTTGTAGTCCAGATCTGATCTTTTACAAAGATCTTAGGAACACAAAATGTAGCAGATAAGAACATTATGATTCAACTTCAAAAAGAGCATTATGATTCAACTGCAAAATGGAGGCAGCACTAAAAAAAAAAAAAAAAAAACAGCTTAGCATTTCATTAACGCTCAGGTTCCTTATCTGGCTTTATTTTTACCGTTATTCTCTCAAATAAGCTGTTGACAATAGAAAGCTGATTGCTAGATGCAAGGCAAAAACCTGAAGCCACATAGACTAGGAGAGTCTGACATAAGCACTGAGCTGTCAGGAATACTACAGATGTATTAGCAATTCAAACTCTCAGGACCTCAAACTGCACATAGGAATAGAATATACTCAGTGTGGAAAACTAGAGGATGCAGCAACATCCTAATCCAAAGATTTTTCCATCTTGGTCCATCCATCTGAAGCTTCCTTCCATATATGATGTCTTGTCCCTTCTCTTGCTTTCTTCTCCACTCATCCCAAAGCTACCAGCACCATTGGTCTTGCCCAACTCAAAGCCAACCAGCACCATTGGTCTGGCCCAGCTCAAAGCCAACCAGCACCATTGGTCTGGCCCAGCTCAAAGCCAACCAGCACCATTGGTCTGGCCCAGCTCAAAGCCAACCAGCACCATCGGTCTGGCCCAGCTCAAAGCCTACCAGCACCATTGGTCTGGCCCAGCTCCAAGCCAACCAGCACCATTGGTCTGACCCAGCTCAAAGCCTATCAGCACCATTGGTCTGGCCCAGCTCAAAGCCAACCAGCACCATTGGTCTGGCCCAGCTCAAAGTCAACCAGCACCATTGGTCTGGCCCAGCTCAAAGCCTACCAGCACCATTGGTCTGGCCCAGCTCAAAGCAAACCAGCACCATTGGTCTGGCCCAGCTCAAAGCCTACCAGCATTATTGGTCTGGCCCAGCTCAAAGCCTACCAGCACCATTACGCTGAATGCTTTTGTACTGGTTCTGTAACCTAAATTCCCACCCTGCACTCTTTATATCTTTCTGTCAGACTAAATTACTCCATATGAATATCCCAGCAGACAGCATTACCTGGAGCATATGTCTTCTGAGCAGTACTGTCTTTTATGTACATAGTTATGTCAAGTTTTTATATTGTATTATCCATTGTATAATGATTGTGTGTTCTGCTTTCATTTTCCTTATACATATTCTAGATTTATTAGTTACATTAGTTGTTGAATTGTCTAGTGCAATTGTATTTTATGATTAATGCCTTTATTTCATTTGTAACTAAATCATAACTACAAAGGGGCCCCAATAGTTTAGTAAAATAAAATAAAAAAAAAATAAAGGAAGAATACAGTGTGGAGACAGACAGAGAGTCTACATGAGCTACATTGATGTACATTCTTCTTTAATCTTCTTCTAAAAAAGACTAAAAAGCTAAGCATTTCAAGCACCAAGAAATACGTACAATCATTGCCATGAAGAACAAATGGTTTCAGTGGTATGGAAGGCTCAGTCAGTGTCAGATGCTAAAAACTGAAGTGATAATTAAGTTTATGATTCGCTACAGATATTCCTGAAATGACCTATGGCCTTGTCAGAGGTGTATGCCCTTAATAGTAATGAGTTATATCCCTGCATCTTGAGGATCTCTGTGCAATAGATAATTTGTCCCATCCTCCACCCATCCTTACCCAATTACTAACAGCATTAAACTGCCTGTCTGTACCTCTTGTATTCTGTAGCTTTAGAAGTTTGTCTTAAGGGGCCCACTATCCTAGAAAGATAATGTACAAGAATTTGCTGCACACCAGGCTCATAGTTGTGTTATCTAGACAAATGACCTGAAAATGTAGTATAAATACAGAAAGAAAACAGAATATGATGAAATGGTATAAGATTTAAATGATGTATACAGAGTACAACATTTAATATAATTCAGGAAAGGCTATATTTACAAGCAAGCAGGTATGTAATGAGTTGCATATCAGTGCAGATGAAGAGGCAGTTTCAAGTGTATGGAATGTGCTCTCAAAAGAGATTAAACAGGGAATAACGTGGGTAGCAATTAAAGCCAATGTGGGGAAAAAAATCAAAGTGCAACTCCATGGTTTGTGAAATGTGGAAAACAGACATGAGAGATGAAGTGGGATTTGTGGAACTGCAGATATTGTAGAAATAGGCACACAAAAAGGGTTTAGTACTTCTATTTGGCATCCATATAACTACACAGACACACACACACACACACACACACACACACACACACACACTCACACACACATTAATATACATATATACATATATATGTATGTGTTTACATGTGTGTGTGTGTGTGTAGGTGCACTGAAAGTAAACAAAATGCCTAAAAGATCAGGAAAAAAAATCAAAACCTCTGTATGCATGCTCCAACAGACAAACTGAGTGCACGTACATTTAAAACATCATTTTTTGCAGGAGGCAAGCCACTTCATCTCCTATACCCACTGCTACTTATATATTGCAATACCAAGATCACACAATACTGGGGAAAGGACATGTTCCCCAACCCCAATATTGTAGTGATCTTGCCCAATAGTTGATAAACTGTTTTGTCAAACAAATTTTGTCAGCAAAACAGATGCTGTCCATTCCCACAGTGTGACCAATATCTATCTATCTATCTATCTATCTATCTATCTATCTATCTATCTATCTATCTATCTATTCATATAATGTGTGTATAGAATAAGAGAATGAGTGAGATACATTTACAGATGTATTGATAGAGGTATTTATATAATGAGGGAGCAGCCCCATAATGTAGACACATGACATCACCTACGTTGCTGGCAAGCAGAAATTAATCCAGGTTAGCCAGAGGATCAGATCAGCCATGCTAAGTGTTGGTTGGAGTCTTGTTGCTACACTTTTGAGTTGTAGGTAATAGTTTTACCCACAACAACATGAAGTAAACAAAACATTTTATATGTAGCAGATATGCAAAAGCAGGCATGCTTGAATGTGTCATTGTATACCATGTCCTCCTTAAAAATGGAGAATCATTTTACACCACTCTGCCACACCCATAACATAGTGTTTGCCTGCTACAATAACTACCTCCAGTGGGAGAAAGTCTTGAAAGCAAGAAGGTAAGTAGTCAGCCTAGGTCAAAAGTCTGGAGGAAGAACAAAAATATTCAAAACTGTGCCCTTTTTGTTTTAATGACAGGGGAGAATAGACAGCTAAAACAGTAACTGCTTTAACACTACATTCTAGTGTTTAAAAGGTGTGTAATACTATAGAAACTAAGAGTAAATAGTTTATTTTAATGTAGTATATTTTGTTTTGAACATCTGTAAATTGTGCATTGTATTTTGCAGCAGAAATGTCTTATGCAGACATATCTCTCCAGTGCAATTCAGTGAAATACTTGAAAAGAAAAAAGAAAATAAATGTAACTGAGGACAAATCACCTGGAGTTGAAAAGGTTCAACTCCTATTTCTTTCCCTTTTAAAGCTGTTATTGGGGGCTTATGTTTATATCATTAAATAATCAGGTCTATTCGGACATGGGAAAAGAAGACTGAAAAGGGTAAGATAAACTCTGAAATGATACAACCTGCTAATGTGTAGAACTAGCTGCTCATAACACTGGAAAATCAATAGTTTGTCACTGGAGAAAGGCAATTAGAAAGCCAGTTTTGCTGAAACAAGCATATAGTCATGAAATATCAACAATATAATTATAAGCAGAAATGCAAATGTATATTAAGACTGGCCAGTGTTTAAATGCAACAGAGAAGCCAAGGTGATAGAGTACAGGGAGAAAATGGGTCACATGGTGTTTTAAGAAAGCTGTAATATGGAACAACTGCTGGTTACGGGCATGAAAAAATCAGAAATTTTATTAATTTTAGTTAAACATTGTCTAGCATTAAATTTGCTTAAGTCCTTCATTTACTATTTGCTTGCAACAATGTTTTCATTTAATTTGGTTTAATTTTTACATATTAATGTGACTTCCTTTCCCTAAATATGCATGTACTATGTAAATAAATGTACTCATCATAGCAGCACATGTACAGAGACATGGTGGGGGTTCAAACAGAATATAATATTCTGAAATTATTTGCTCTACGGGAACCATTCTTTCACACACTAAAGAAAATAGGATCTCTCTGGACAATGAGCATGGACTGGAGTGGAAACTTAGAAGGGACGTTTCTGTCTGCCATAGACTACTGCCCCAAATCCCATTTAAAACTGCAAAGAACAGGTTTAGAACACATATTATACCAGATGTAAACAGGAATAACTCACAGCTGACTATATAACTGCAGATATAGGATATCAACCTTTAAAGAACCAAAATACAGTAATTTTCCTAAGAAATGTGACACTAACATGAAACAAACTACTAGAAAATGTACTTATGTTAAACCGCAAGCATTGGGAAAACAAATTACGTATTTAATATACATCATGTATTTTTTTGATTCATAGATAGCTCCTTGTCATAAGAACACCCCCATGTCTAATATGACAGTAGAGTTTTATACATATAAAGTACGAATACTCCAATGTCATGTTTTGTCATGTACTGTGCTCATGGCCATTTCAGACATTGTGCATCCCTTTCAATAAATGGCAATTCCAGAAAAGTTACTCAAGAATTCACACTGGCTCAGGTCCAAAATTACTGAGCATAAAATCAGTATGTGTGTATTGAGTGAACCTATAGCTGCTTCAATAAGATGAAATTTAAACAGTAACATTCACCATGCTACGCTAAACAAAGGCATCCTGTCATCTCCTGCTAAGCTGGGTTATCACAATTCTAATAACACAACTTAAGAATACATACCGATCAGCTGTTTGTTTTTGTGGTGTGCTAGCAGCTCCTGTGGGTGACAAATGCTCCCACCTGGGGTATGGCAGAGAGCTTATATCATCAAGGATGAATTCAATGCACAGCTATCCTTCAGTAAAAGTATTACGGCTTCCACCAAAAAGGTGGAGATCGCTGAAGGCCCCTAAGGAATGTATTAGATCAAACAATGAGCTTTCAATCATATCTGTGTTTTAGCTTTTTGGGGATGTACATAGAAATAGCAAATGTGCTGTTTATTCTGATCTAGACTTTTAACACAGTACAAATTATATAGAAGTTATGTGAAGAAAACATAAATTGTCTGCTAATTTTCCCATAATCAGAAATTATTATTTCATTAATTTAAACTGTTGTCAAATAAGGTACTAAACAACATGAATGTTCATTTAGAAAAACAAAATCTCAGTTTAACAAATAAGGTTATAACGCGCAGAAAAATTCTGAAGAATATTTCTAAACTATGGGATGCCTTCAGTATTACAATACTATGCCATCTGATTTCCAAGCCAGGAAAGCTTAAGACATATCATGTTAAAACCCATGTACACAGAACAGAACAATGAGATTTAAATATTCCATTCACATCCTAGGCGATTCATTCAGTTAAGTCTGTATACAGGGATGCCTCTGGGGAACTCTGCATGCCTTTCCTGCATCTGTTACTGAACAGAGAATTCATAATTAGTACAGGATGATTTAACTGGAAGCATATTACCTTGCACTGCTCATCAGCAGCCAGTCAGCTGTTGCTATGGTTACCTCAGCTAATGCTGCAGAGACATACAAGCATTGCTTTTACTCTTTGTTTATGAATGAATGTAATGCATTCAGAAATTCTTGGTAGGCAATTATTTCTGCTTTTCTGAGAATTAACCCTTATCCCATATGGTTTGTGTAAGCCTGACAGTTTACATTTTGTAACTGGACATCAATGAGATATGACTCACTGTGGTACATGAAAGAAAAAAATGTAGGATGCTTAGATCTGGGAAAGTAGCTAACTAGACGTCTTGGGAATGATAAAATACAAAGCAGAGTAATTCCACAGATACAACTGTTAAAGCTAAAGAGGCTATTATTGACTGCAGCAAGATCAATCTTTGGTTTATTCATTCATTCACGTCTTCATTCATTCATTCATTCATTCATTCATTCATTCATTCATTCATTCACTCACTTATTTTGTTTACCTCAAAAATCTACCATAGCATGACAACAAATTTTCCAAGGTAAAATATCAGTTTAGGAGTAGTATGTGAGAATTATTACATTCATAAATACATTGATGGTTTTAGGATTAATGCAGAATTAAGAATTCTCTAGAAACATTGCAAGCATATAGTTGTCATTATGCATGTATTCCAAATCAAGGCATCTACATAGCATAGCTCTGTTTTATGTGACCCCCTCAGCTTTATTGACTGCTAAGCACTCACATATTTCTTGATAAATAAGCAAGAGAGCCCTCTGGAAATCAAGCTATGTAGCACCAAGAATGCAGCCAGGGTACTGGTTACTGGAGTTTTCTTTTGGATTACCTCCCTGTCCCCTGAATTGTGTTTTAGGTTGATATGCATAGAGACACTAGAATGCCTGGTGCTAAGCAAAGCCTAAAATTGTTTGACAGTAAGACTGAGCTTTGTGTGGTGACCAAAGCTTCACCTGTTGGCCTCCAATGGCTAAAGCATGGTTCTGACCTGGTACACTCCAAGCTTGATGGACTTATTGCTTCAGTGGAGATACAAGATGCCATTGATGAGCTGTGAAAGCAGGTAAAGCAAATTTAATATATTTTGCAGGAGGTAAATGAACTGGTAGGTACCCTTTCAGATACCTTTCTTTCTTACAGCTTCAGCTAGGACTACTATTGCCCAAACGCACTTAATCTCCACTCTCCTTTATGCCTCTCCATTTTATACAAACCTCTCTAAAAGCAATATCAGTAAGTTGGCAACATACTATAACAACATAACCAGATTTGCTACTGGTGCCCCATTTCGAACCCACCACTGCCAATATCACAAACTGGTGGAATGGCTGCAATTGCAAAACCAACTTCTTTTCCAGAAACATCTTTTCCAGCAACTTACTATCATTCACAAGATCTTGCACTATCCCACAAACACCCCCATACTAGCTAACCTTATCAGCCCATATACAAATCTTACAACCTTAAGATCTGCCAATAGGTTTTTGTAGACTTTGAGGTGGACAAGAGGAAATCAGTGGTAGCAATGCAGCACTAAAAGGCCTGCTGAGGGACTGGCAAATTGAGCGGAGCTCTCTGCATGGAAGAAATTTTTGCCCGAGTATGACTAGATGATTTGACCAGGTCAGACACCAGAGTGAAGTTATGGACTTCTAGGTGTGGACTTGAGTTACAGTGGTTCCATTTTTTTTGACTGATCCTGTGTCTGAAATATGCAATCTAGTATGACTCCATGTACAACTGTTATTTTAACGAACAGTCAGTTTTAATATACCTCAGCAGAAAAGTGTAATTGTTAAAATTACACTTATGCCCCTAGCAGAAAATCTTGGAATGATTCAAACTTCTCGATGAAGCTGAGAGATTTGGGACAGACAGTGGTAGAAATTTTTTTTTAACTTTTGTCTTGTCCTCAGTGTGAAACATAAACAATAAATAAATAATAATAATGACAATAATAATGATAAAGTATGAAGTTCATTAATGTCTTTCAGATGAGATATTATAGTGAGGACCATACTGCCTGAATTGGTGGTAGCATAAATAGATGTAAAAGCTTTCACAGCACTTATCAAAGAGTATAGTTACTGATATATCAATTAAGTGAATCTAAGTCTTCTACAAAAAAAAAACATGAAGACATCTTACCTTATCTAATTCATTGCAAGTTTACAAAACAAAGGTTATATCAGAGAGTCCCACATTACCTAATCTGTCATTATGATGATACTGTTTATGGGTCTTAACAATGAAATCCTTCACTATGGGCTCTAGACAGCCATAGGACTATTCTTTCACTGTTGGAGCCTTTGTGCCCTAACTAGTTTCATATTTTCCATCCTCTTCATGGCAGCAGAAACTATCCTTTTTCACTTCAACCACTTCTCTCCTACTAACTACTTGTTCCTTCCACTTGCCACTTTACCCCCCCCCAGTCTTAGGGAGTGCTAATGGGTGAAATTCTGGTCAGAACAGTAGTTACTATAAACTTAGCCAAACCACAGCCTGTGTAGCAGATTAACTGCATTCAGCTTCCATACAATTCTAACCTTGACTCTTATTCTCTTTGTAGTCCCTGCCTTTCTCAATATTGTGAACTGGACAATACTGCTAATTCATATTTTCTGTTAACCAAAACATCTCTCACACAAAGATTGCTTGTTTAGACAGACTAACAACTTAAAAATCATAACGTCTTTCTTTCCTTCTCTGGATTTAACTAATATCCCTACACATCTCTTGTTTTGAGACTTATTGTCTAATTAAATGTCAGCTCAGTCTCTCTGGATATTATCTTCTCTGATAAATGAAGACTAACTCCAGTTTAACATGCCAAACTTTGGTTTTTATAGCACGGCATGACCCTGCCTTCTTAAGTTTAAGTCTCTCTCTCTCTCTCTCTCTGCTACACACACACACACACACACACACACACACACACACACACACACACACACACACACACACAGTGTCTGCCTTTGAGGCATAGTCATATCTATCAACCTCTTAGGGCAAGAAATCTGGACAAAGCCTAAAATAAAGGGGTGACAAAGGCCCCAAAAATAGGGCAGATTTTAAATATTGTTCTTCTAAACTTTAAAGGTTGGTAGAATAACAGCATTTGTGTTAGCATGCAGTTTTTCAAGGATATGAAGGATGATATTGAAAGGTATGTCATTATTTAGTGACGTCATTCCTCAGTGATTTGCCAGAAAACCACAAATTTTATGTGGAACAGGCCAGAAATATGAGGCAAAAATCTGGATATTCTGCTAAAATCTGGACAGCTAAGAGATATGTTGCCCAAGCTGCATTTATTCCAATGCTAGCATTTTTCAAGTTTTCCTTTTTTAACCAATTAGAAATAAATTATATAATTTCTTATCTATGTACAAGGGGATATTTAAGCACTTTGTTTAACATCGGTAGCTTAATAACTACTGGTGAAAGATTCATGCCAGTTTGAAAGCTTGATTAATTATGAAATGTATGTTGGTCCAATAAAAGGTATTACATCACATCTATGTTCCAGTGTCTTTATGTATTCTGAATACCCATCCAATTATCCAGGCCCATTTGAATGAATACAATGTATCACATTACTTAATTTGCTGTATAAATTTATTCCAGCGGTTAGAGATGTACTGTGTAATGACTCTAACTCTCTATTGTGTTCCATTTACCTGTTAGTGAAGATGTAGATCCCTGTTTTTTGTATTAGCAGGGTAATTTGATCTATGGCGTTACAAGACATCAATGCCAACGGGGTTTCTAATAGCATGGAAGGCAATGCATTGATCACCTCTAAGGAGTGGATAAGATACTGAAAAAAGGAACAGAGATTTTAGTCTTTCCTGTTGATTAGAGTTTTAGTGCCGATGATCTTCTTAGTTAGAAACCACTGGGTCTTTCTAGTTGTTTGATTTGGCTAGTCAGGTAGAGCTTGAAGGGTGCATGGTACCCAATAATAGGAAAATCAATGCTGAGTACAAGGGAGCAGTGATCTCATTCAATCTGAATGAAATACTCCTGGCATTTTATTGCACTATATAGGACTTCCTCACTTCTGTGTCACATGATGGGAAATATCAACCCATTTTCCAAGATCTCTAACAACATTCACATTTTGAAATGCAGTATTATCTATGCTGTATGCATAGTTGTGTGTGTGTGTGTGTGTGTGTGTGTGTGTGTGTGTGTGTGTGTGTGTGTGTGTGTGTGTGTGTGTGTGTGTATGAATGTGTCTAAAAAATAATACACCAATTCTTATCTGTGGACATATGGAATACTGCTGTGCACACAAAATCTTCTGGTAGCAGTTAAAAAAGTCATCTTTGAAAAATAATGCAGAAAATGCATTACAAAGCAACCATGTCTTCAGAGCTTTAGGGGGGCTGATGATTCCCTCAACCCAGGCTGCATAAGTGGATTTTGACACAGTCCTAGTAGCGGTATCTGTGCGTAACCTCACCTAGTCTTAATGTGGTCCTTCTCAAAGGTATAAACAGAAGGTTGCTGTAGCTTGTGTGGGGAGGCTGGGGATGGCACCTTCATTATTTCTCTAATTTTACTCACAAACTACAGAGCTGTGCACAGAAAGATGGCATAGCTTATGTTGGGAATCATTAACTTTCTTCACAATCCCAGAGCTATGCAGAGAAGGTCACTATAGCATTTCTAGTGACACTATACTGTCTAGGTCAACAAGTTGGAATAAATTACTGTGACTTTTATTTTCCTCCTACTCAAACCTTGCTTGTATATACAGATGGAGAGTACAAAGGATTTGTCCAGTTAAAATCACTTTAGTTGGCAGGTACAGGAGACTCTCTCTCTGATTCGCTCCTTATGGAGGAATAAAGATGTCTTGTTGAAGTTTGAAGTAGTTTATTCAGTTAAGTAATTAGATGGATGAAAGTTCTTGAACAACCACTCTGGTGATGATATTCAGGCACAGTTAATGGCTTTATGGTTTGAACCTTCAGTGTCAGTGTTTATAAAGTGCATATAAGCAAGGCTGTATAGTTTACTGCAGCTGACTGTAAAACTTAGTAATAAATTTGTATGAGAAATATCTGCACTACTGAATCTCACAGATGATAAGCAGAAGTAACCTTGCAAATGGTCTTGAGGATACTAGGAACTGACAAAACCTGATCTCAAGACAAGCAGACATTCAGTAATGATAAACATGTTTATGACTTGAGCAGAAAAGTAGTTAGGTATCAGATTTTGGGATGTATTAAAAATAATCAGAGTACAATTGAAAAAAATCAAAACTTAATGCTTATAAACACCGCTACAAATACATACAGCCTAATGACTCATTAACTGATCATAGCACAAGCGACCAGTAACTCACAACCCCAGAGCACATCTCCTTGAAATGACCGTCACACTAGAAACATACACTGTAGCAAGCATTAAACCATGATATGATACAATACTGAAATGGCGCAATTTTCCCTTGCATTCTTCATGCTACATGTCCCATCAAACTTCAGACTTTAATATTTCAACTGCAAGGTTGCACAATTATAAGGAAAATGGGTTACATTTGCAAAACTCTTCAAAAAAGGAGACCCTGTCTCTGTATGTGGTTGACCTCAGAGTTGTAATAATAATGGTTAGGAAGTACAGGTTGGCTTGTCTTCCACAAAGAATTAAAATGACAAAATTCTAAAATAATATATTAATAAAACAATTATATCAGTTACTTGTGTAATGACCATTTTATTGTTCTGTAAGCTGGGCACTGGGTCACTTGTGAGTAAAAACTTGTAATTCATGTATCTTTCTGTCACATTTAAAAGACACATATTTTGATTTTAGACTAGTAGCACCCCTTTCATTGTTTTTGCCTTTTTTCATCATTTATCTCTAAGGCTTGTTCTGTTTATAGTTCCTATCTCATTGTCTTATATAAGGGCAGAAACTGAAAAAAAAAAGATTAGATGGCATTGTACTTCCGGAAGGGTCCTTTAACCCAACATTTTTCCCCTAGGTTTAACAGGTGATGGAACACAGTTTGTGCAATGAGCTAAGCAGTGCTACACACTGACTCTCACAAGAATGAAGCACCTCCAAAAGTAGCCTCCCCAATTTAGCCTGTGATTGGGCCAGTGCCTTCAGTGCTCAGTGAGGCTTCCTCTGGTTGAGCCACTCCCCTCTTCTAGAACTCTACCCCATCCCTTATGATGGAGAGCTGAACATTCATTATCTTATCCCTCATTCCCCACCCTGGCCATTCGGCCAGGTCTGAAGCTAGTACTCAGTTTCAGGTGCTCAGAGGTGTCACTGCCAGTGGATAGCCTACACCAGTGACTTGACTCAACATTCACATTATGCAAAGTATTTTGTATAATTTGAAAGCTAGTATGGTCATAGCAATTCTGACTGGAAAAATAACAGTGCTAGATTAAATTCAGGCTATTTGTTTTCTGTACAGCAAGTTTAGTACACCCAATATACTTTGTGTGGTGATACTGTATGAACTCCTCCTTGGCAGGGATTTTGGTGAGTTGTATTACTCCTGTAGCCTGGAGCACAAGGATCAAAACAAACTTAGTGCTGGTCCTAATTTGGAAAGGGTTAAACACTGTGAATTATGTCAGCATACAGTACTAGTCCTTTCAAATATGTATGTTAGTCACAAACTATCTAACTTTATTTCCTTTCCCAGAGAAGCCTACAGGCACATGACTGTTTTTTTCTAAATAAAAAATGTATCATCATGCCTTTCTAGAAGCAGTTTAAATGTCTTTTGAACTGTGAACATTTGAAATGAGTTTCAGGTCTCCAGCATTAGCTAAAATTTAATTATATGTAAGAATATAATCATTAGCTTGCTTAAAGTGACTCTTTCACAAATCAGAAACACCTGTCTTTTAAAGAATTTATCAGATCTTGAACCTTTTTTTTTTCTTCGAGGAAATAGCAATTATGTATTCTTAATTAGATCATATATACACTGCTCTGAAAATCCATTACTTTATTTAAGGAAAAACAGCATTCATTAAGAAGCAGTTCTCATAAAGAGAAGGTCAACAACACAGCAGAACATGTCTGTGCTTTCCATCACCAGAAAAAAAGAGATGTTTTTCTGAAAGATTTAAACCAAGTCCCACAAATAGCATAAATATAATAAATGAACATCAGGGTGAGTTATGGCTTTGTAACTTGTACATGCATGAGTCATTTTTGCCTGGAGCGGCAGTGATGTCTGTAGCCCAGGCAGCATGAAATTAACATCTGCAAGTGTTATCTGGCAGGTGAGGTAACTTATTCCCAGTGACCATTTTTACATGTTACCATGCAGCCTTACCACTCAGGACACTTCACAGCTGAGCTAACTACTGGGCTGGAAAGGCTTTTTTAAAGCTGGAGTAGCATTCATACTTCCCCTACTAGGAAAGGGAATTGATGCTGGACCACTCCAAAAATGCTGACTTCTTTACATAGCAAAAACCCATGTGAGCTAATACACAACACAAACCCATGTGAGCTAATACACAACACAAACTCATGTTAGCTAATACACAACACAAACCCATGTGAGCTAATACACAACACAAACCCATGTGAGCTAATATGCAACACAAACCCATGTGAGCTAATAAACAACACAAACCCATGTGAGTTAATACACAACACAAACCCATGGGAGCTAATATGCAACACAAACCCATGGGAGCTAATACACAACACAAACCCATGCGAGCTAATGCACAACACAAATCCATGTGAGCTAATACAAAACACAGTGTCTTCACTCTTGTTTAGCAAGGCTGCTGAATTGCAGTTCTGAAATTAGTGCTGATGTAAGGCTTACCTGGACCTAAAGTATGGCTACTTGAAGATCAGTCCATTACTTAAATTTAAACAGAAGGAAAACAATTATTGCCAGTAAATAGCTGCTATCCATTCTTCCTAATCAGCCACACTAATTCAAAACACTTCTAGATTTAAACAATGTACAATAACCTTTTACAGCCACTCTGCATTTAATTGCCAGTTTCTGGGTTAGAACTTCAATAGATTAGAAAGTCATACTCCACAACCCTTATCTGATTTATTGACTCAATTGTGTGACCTCCCCCTATGCCTGTCAATTTCACTGTAGCCTGAGATAGAAGAGGTAGAATCAATGCCCCGTGATCAATGGTCACGTAAATGACCTGACTAAAGCATGACTCGTGAGGATAAAACTTTCATTTTTCAGAGTGCTCTTGGCAAGTGCAAGCTGAGCTGAAGAGTATAATCTTCAATCACATCATGTTTTGCAATCCAGAAATGATAAATATACTCCTCAGCAAGTGAGCTTTACAGTTTAATGACTGGGATTGAAAAGATTCCTGTTTCTAAAACCACATGCACAGTATATTGTGTTTACCTGTTCAACAACATATTGGCTGATAAACTACAAATTATTTTTGTTTTTAAATAAACCATTCTGTTGGAATTATACAATAATTATTGGTTTTCTGAAACAGTTACATTTTCAGACTCCAAGATGTGATGTATTGGCCAGAGAAAATCTGTTAAAATACATTTGAAGTTTTTAAATTAAAAAAAAAAACTAATACATTTGCAGAATAAAAGCTGAATTATATCTTTATATTTAATTTTCTGGAAAGGAACCGGTAGCCATGTACAAACTTGTTAGTAAATGATCAGATGCATCTAATTGAGACTTTAGCTTGGAAGGTATGCACAATAACAGATTTACCCTGGGCATCAGAAATATTCTCTGCATCACAGTCAGCAATTGTGATTAACAGGCAGCCATTTGCAGGCTGTGAAATTTATGAACACACTGCACTCAAGCATGAGAGGATGAGCACCAACGCTGCCCGTGTTGTACACTAATGGCACTTTAATACCATGGTAATGAGCAACATTATTAAAAATGAAGGATTCAGTGGATGTAAATGAGGGTAAATATATATCTGAGAGTGATTCAAAATCGTTTTTATGTTCTGCAGCTGTAGGCACTATCTTCAGAGGACTTGTCCTCCATAAAATCTGGAGTTTCATGGGAATAGCGGACTGATTTCAGGGGGTAGCTGCAGCATTAGCAAACTTGTACATGCAACAGAATGTACCCACCACTGATGGTCATGATGTTGTGCATTGTCACCATGTCATCTGACCATGTTTAACATTTCACGCTCTTCATAGCACTGAAATGATTGCTCATTATCATGTGACTAGAGTCACTATGCAGGACCTGGCCAGGATATGTCGCCTTGATATACAGGCTCATAGGAGAAGTGGAGTACCTAGCCCTATAGATACCAAGGTCTGTGTAGCTTTGAGAATACTAGTTACAGAAACCTTTCATTGACCAATGGGGGGCATGGTAGAGGAATCCCAGACATCTGCATCAAGGATACTCCACCCAGTTCAATGATGCCAAGCTACTGTATGTGAAGGAGTATATGTGGTTTCTTGTTACTAAAGAGGACAGAGCTAACACCATGTAAGACTTGTAGGACATACCCCATTTATCTGAAGTACCAGAGGCCATAGACTACACAGACATTGAATAAAAGCCCCACCTAGTGATCTGCCAAGAAAGTACTTTAACCGTAAACGTTACCACTCCATCAACCTCAGATAGTCTGTAATGCAGCAGGTGTAATCTATAATGTGTCTGCAGGTCACCCAAGCGATACCCATGATGCCATATATAGCACATATATGATCTAAATCAGTAGTTTGTGAGGGGCAATTTTCCCTAGGGGGATCATTTTATTGGTGATGCCAAATGTATCCTTGAGACATAGATGATGCCACCAATCAAAACTCAACAGACTGTATAAGATAATGGCTACAACTATGCCCTGTCACAGACATTGCTGAACATATTTATTGGCTTCCTGAAGATGCACTTTCGCTGCCTGGCAGTTTCTGGTTGTACCCTGCACCATGATGCTAGTGCATGAAGTAATGATGATGATAATACTAGTGCATGAAGTAATGATGATGATAATACTAGTGCATGAAGTATTGATGATGATAATACTAGTGCATGAAGTATTGATGATGATAATACTAGTGCATGAAGTAATGATGATGATAATACTAGTGCATGAAGTGAAGTATTTTCTGACTGTTCTATGTTACATAGGACAAATTTGAGGAAACAGTTGCCTCATGGAGTATGCATCTAGGAGCAAGATGAAGAGACAGTATTGGAGCCTGCAACATGAGTGGACCATGCCAGATAATGATGGCTACAGAACTGCATGACAGTGACCAAGATAATGGCCAGCCCATAACTAGGGGCCAGATTAAACCATATACACAGCTGTAAAAGTGATGCATGCAAACCTAGAATCAGAACATGCTTATCCATGCATAGACTGCCCAGTGCAACAAACATAGACTACCCAAGTAAATACATACACAGGGCAGAGAGCAGTTAACATTTGCACAGGACAGTGATACTGTGTCCCTATGCTGATGGCCCTTAATGTTTGCGGAGTTGCAGACATTGAGACAGCTAGTTCAGAGGGAGTAGTATGCATAGCACTATAGGTACCAGCACACTGACCACCCTTGTCCACCCCATGTCGAATGGAGCCTGCTGCACCCAATGGGGACTACAAAGCAGGAAATATATACCTTCACTGTTAGTTCTGTTACTGTCAACCTGCATCTGGACTGTGTCATCTGGCCTGTGTTCCACATGTGCAGAAGCTATGCCTACTGATGTGGTGAGAGATCAGGATTCCACAATCCCTAGCTCAAGCACAGATACATTGCCTTCAACAATGCCAAGTGTTCAATGTCATCATTGTGAATGTCGGAGTAATCTCTAACATCAGGTAGTCATATATCAATGGTGAACAAGCTGGGCAGAATGTCAGCTGTGAAGATACTAAATGAAAAGACCCACAATAAGTAAGATCCATCACCGTTACTTTAATCTCACTGAAGAAATTATAAGCATGGCACAGAGGGTTAGGACATAAGAAAGTAGACCTTTCCTTGTTCAACTGCTCTTCTGCCTTAAGCCCTGATGTTCCTAAACAAAATGGAAAACTACTTTTCATGATATTCAGTAGACTACACTGTTAAGTAGTATGCACTCCTACCAACATCTGTGATACACACCTAGGGCATCTCTGATGGAAATTTTAAGTGCATGCTGTAGTTCTCTGCTAAGATCCAGCACCCTGTAGTTGGATACTGATGTGTTTAATCCTCCACTTAGAGAATCAAGGGATTCCTCTTTCTCAGGTAATGCTGGTTTAGATCAATGGACCACCTCCCATCACCATAACCTCCAGTGCCAGGTGGGCAGCACACTCTTTGGCAGCATGAATCATGTGGCTTGGCATTTGATCTCAGACGTTCCAGCCCTGGCCACCAACAGCATTGATATCAGTTACTGCGTTACTGCATCCCACCAGGTATGGTTATTTTAGGGGACAGTAAGATTTCTCCTGAATGAACATTTGCCAGCCATGAAAATTGAAGGCCTGCAGCAAGGTCTCATTCTCTGGGTGGGTGAACTTCCATTTCCAAGCCATCTGCTTGTCAGACATTATGCTGTGTGGGGAAAGAATAAACTCTGTGAGGATACAGATATGGATATATTTCTTATACAACAGTTTATTAGCTTATACACCCAACTTATCCTGTGGTGATGCTATTTGTCTTTAAATATCTAGTCATACAAACACTCCAGCACCCCATTAAGGTAACAATGCAGCCAGTATATATTCTATGCTCAGCCTACATTTCACCACATCTGACAAAGACCTTAATTCAAACAGCCCTGTCAGCTGTTTTCTGTTTTAGTTCCCTGTTGTTGACCTTGAATTTGGCATAACCTTTACTGCATAGAACTGTATGCATGGGTGCCTGTTGTACATATCATTACAGATACAGACTACACTTAGTGAAAAACAAAAACAAAAACTGTACATGAGTCAGACTGCTCGACAGTCCTTATTTTGTAGAACTGTACCTATTTTCAGTCCTGTTTTACCCATGCACATGATCTGCTTATTTTTGGAGGTATGTCCCTATTTTCAGGCTTGATTTACCCCTTTACAATTTTCTGAATCCCCCCTTACTGCACATGATTATTGAGGGTGTCTATTACACTGAAAGACATAAATTACCAACATACATGTGGCACCGATAATTTGAAGGGAAAAAATGAACAAGCACAGGAATCTGTTTAGATCCAAACTCTCCGCCACGAGTGTTGAGGAAAAAATAAAAAAATGGAGAAACTAGTGGTCTTAGAACTTTGTTGATGAGCTCACACAATAATTTCCAAAATTTGTTGAAATCCAGGTAGTGTTCCAAAGCAACACAAGCCTTTATCGATCACAGACAAGTGACCTCAGTAACAAAAAATCAGAAATATTTTAACAATGTTAACGATATCAGCTTTTATATAGTTAGAAAACTGTGGAAAATATACGTATTGCTTAATTTTAAACCAGCCTATTCATGGCAAACAATATAAATAAGGCCTGCAAAAAGTGCATTTTAAAACAGTAAGTACCCACCCCCATACACTACTAATGATTAGATCAGACTAAACCGTAGTTAATGAAAACACTACCTATCTATTTGTAACCCACATTCCAAGATCAGGTATTAATAACATATACATAAAAAGAGTTTTAACTAAAATCACTTACAGCTAGCTAATGCAACAAAGCCTTCAGCAAGTCTATCTCAAGAACAGTGGCGACTGGTGAATTCAAATCAAAGGGGAGCTGCAGGAGACAGCTGAATGGGTGGGGGCCAATGAGAAGGGGGTGTGGCCAACTAGAAAGGGGCAGAGCTATGCTCAAAACCACAACTGGAACTTTAATTAAATATGCTTCCCTGGGTGCCAAACCGTCATTACGAAAGTCCAATCAAGACAAAATGAAGTGTAGAAAAAAAATATTTCATTGCAATGGCTACATGACAGCTTACTTAATATCTAGATGGAAACAAAAAGGTTGTGAGGCATGAAAAAATAAATTACTTTTTAAATACATTACTGGAATGCCAGTCAAAATCAAGTATAAAACAAAAACAAGCAGCACTTAACTCAAACCACTTCAACTTGCACTGCAGTTCTATTTAGAATTTATATTCAGCTTTATAAAAGTACCAAGTAACATGCTGATAGTAGCAATATCTGTGATACCCCCACTTGTAAAAATGTTTCTTATCCAAAAAAGACCTGCTGCCTGACAACAACTATCTACTTGTTTCATGGGGAATACATGATCAAAGTAAAAAAATGAACAGCAAACAAGAACAAGCTCAAGATAAATTGCTTAAAGGATTACTGCACAGGTTATGGACCACTTGTGATAGATTGGCATTCTGTTTAGTTTAAGGGTAAAGCCTGCAAAGATGACTGCAAGTCTCTAACAAATGTAATGAGCTTCTGAAAATATTGTAATCCTGTCCTTTATTACAAATACTGTCATATGCATTTCAATACCTAAGGCTTATATGTTATCTAGTTATGCAAATATTCTCTGCATGGCAACAACAAAAATGCTTTTTCAATGTTGGTAATTCTTTAACAGTATGCTTACTAAAGCTTACTTGCATCTTACAAACCCAGACAAGCTTACCTGATGGTCATTAAAGCATTGCTACTTAAACACAGAGCAACAGGTCACTGCAACCGTATGCATTTTCTGAATGATAAAAAGCATAAATCAACAGTATAAAAATATGATCGAAAACCAGAACATTTTCCAAAATCAAGGACAGATGAAAAGCCACTGTCGTACTTGTGTCTACCTTGGATGGGGGAATACTCTGCACACTTACACTGCAAAAAAAAAAAAAATAAATATATATATATATATATATATATATATATATATATATATGTGGGTGTGCGATGGATGAGAAAGAAAAATTTGGGAGTGAGTTGGATGAAGTGGTGATGATTGTACCCAAGGGTAAGAGACTAGTGATTGGAGCAGATTTCAATGGGCATGTTGGTGAAGGGAACAGAGGGGATGAGGAAGTGATGGGTAGGTATGGTGTTAAGCAAAGAAATGCAGAAGGTCAGATGGCAGTGGATTTTGCGAAAAGGATGGACATGGCTGTGTTGAATATGTATTTTAACAAGAGGGAGGAGCATAGGGTGACATACAAGAGTGGAGGAAGATGCACACAGGTGGATTATATTTTGTGTGGAAGGGCCAGTCTGAAGGAGATTGGAGACTGTAAAGTGGTGGCAGGGGAAAGTGTAGTTAGGCAGCATAGGATGGTGGTTTGTAGGATGACATTGGTGATCAAGAAGAGGAGGATGAGTGTGAGGGCAGCACCAAGGATCAAATGGTAGAAATTGAAAAATGGTAATTGTGAGGTGATGTTCAGGGAAGAGTTAAGACAGGCACTGGGTGGCAGTGAAAAGTTACCGAGTAGCTGGGTAACTACAGCAGAGCTAGTAAGAGAGATGGCTAGAAAGGTGCTTGGTGTGACATCTGGAAAGAGGAAGGAGGACAAGAAGACCTGGTGATGGAATGAAGAAGTACAGGAGAGTATACAGAGAAAGAGGTTGGTGAAGAAGAAGTGGGATTGTCAGAGAGATGAAGAAAGTAGACAAGAGTATAAGGAGATGAGGTGCATGGCAAAGAGAGAGGTGGTAAAGGCTAAGGATAAGGCGTATGACAAGTTGCATAAAAGGTTGGACACTAAGGAGGGAGAAAAGGATTGGCTAGACAGAGGGACCGAGTTAGTAAAGATGTGCAGCAGGTAAGGGTGATAAAGGATAATGAGGGAAATGTACTCACAAGCGAGGAGAGTGTGTTGAGCAGATGGAAAGAGTACTTTGAGGGGCTGATGAATGAAGAGAATGAGAGGGAGAGAAGGTTGGATGATGTACGGACAGTGAATCATGAAGTGCAGTGGATTAGCAAGGAGGAAGTAAAGATAGCTATGAAGAGGATGAAGAATGGAAAGGCTGTTGGTCCAGATGACATACCTGTGGAAGCATGGAGGTGTTTAGGTGAAATGGTAGTGGAGCTTTTAACTAGATTGTTTAATGAAATCTTGGAAAGTGAGAGGATGCATGAGGAATGGAGAAAAAGTGTTTTGGTACAGATTTTTAAGAATAAGGGTGATGTGCAGAGCTGTAGTAACTACAGGGGGATTAAATTGATCAGTCACAGCATGAAGTTATGGGAAAGAGTAGTGGAAGCTAGGTTAAGAAGGGAGGTGATGATTAGTGATCAGCAGTATGGTTTCATGCCAGGAAAGAGCACTACAGGTGCAATGTTTGCTTTGAGAATGTTGATGGAGAAGTACAGAGAATGTCAGAAGTAGATGCATTGTGTCTTTGTGGATTTAGAGAAAGCATATGACAGGGGTCCTAAAGAGGACTTGTGGTATTGTATGAGGAAGTCGGGAGTGTCAGAGAAGTATGTAAAAGAGTGGTACAGGATATGTACAAAGGTAGTGTGACAGCGGTGAGGTCTGCGATGGGAGTGACGGATGCATTTAAGGTGGAGGTGGGATTACATCAAGGCTCAGCTCTGAGCCCTTTCTTATTTGTAATGGTGATGGACAGGTTGACAGATGAGATCAGACAGGAGTCCCCGTGGACTATGATGTTTGCAGATGACATTATGATCTGTAGTGAGAGTAGGGAACAGGTGGAGGAGACCCTGGAGAGGTGGAGATATGCAGAGAGAAGAGGAATGAAGGTCAGCAGGACTAAGACAGAATATATGTGTGTAAATGAGAGGGAGGACAGAGGAATGGTGAGGATGCAGGGAGTAGAGGTGGCGAAGGTGGATGAGTTTAAATACTTGGGATCAACAGTTCAGAGTAATGATGAGTGTGCAAGAGAGGTGAAGAAGAGAGTACAGGCAGGATGGAGTGGGTGGAGAAGAGTGTCATGAGTGATTTGTGACAGACGAGTACCAGTAAGAGTGAAAGGGAAGGTCTACAAGAAGGTGGTGAGACCAGCTATGTTATATGGGTTGGAGACAGTGGCATTGACAAAAAGGCAGGAGTCAGAGCTTGATGTGGCAGAGTTGAAGATGTTAAGATTTGCAATGGGTGTGATGAGGATGGACAGGATTAGGAATAAGTATATTAGAGGGTCAACCCAGGTTGGAAGGTTTGGAGACAAAGCCAGAGATGCAACATTACATTGGTTTGGACATGTGCTGAGGAGGGATGCAGAGTATGTTGGGAAAAAGATGCTAAGGATGAAGCTGTCAGGTAACAGGAAAAGAGGAAGGCCTAAGATAAGGTTTATGGATGTGGTGAGAGAGGATATGCAGGTGGTTGGTGTGACAGAGCAATACACAGAGGACAGGAATAAATGGAAACAGTTGCTCTGCTGTGGCGACCCCTGACGGGAGCAGCCGAAAGAAGAAGAAAATATATATATATATATATATATATATATATATTTGTTTCCCGCCTTTCTAAGCTAGTAGTCTAGTTTTCAAGTTAGTGCTGAATTCAGGGCTGTTACATATCTCTGTGTTTGCCCATACCTTACTTGGATAGAAGGAAGTTTCTCTGTTCACCTGTGAGAGAGGGAGCTTTGAGCAGCCTATCTGTCCCTGGAGGAGTGGTTTCAGCCCAGAAATTAATAGTTTATTGCCCATTTTGGGCTAATTTCTATCTCTTTCATTTCCCTGCTATAAATACCATATTTGCCTGGTTTTGTGCACCGGGTAGCCCCGGTTAGCTAGGGTAAAACTATTCCCGGCTCCACAAAGTCTCCTGTTCAATTTATCCCTTGAAACCAGACAAACTTTCAACTTAAGCACTCAAGCCATTCATTTCTCAGCTCAGCACTTGCACAAAACTTATAGCAAGCACTTATAAACCCTAGCACTAGACCCTCCTATACTGTACAGTAGGACAAGGCTCTCTATTCAACACCAGCCATTCAATAAAGCAGTTCACTGTACCTATCCAGGCATGTCCAAAGGGCAGTTTCATGTGTATTCTCCAGTCCAACTGGTTAATCTGGGCATTTTGAGGCAATGTTACAACTGCCTCATGTACACAGACAACCCCCTCCTCCTACCACCAAACACTAATACATGCGAGAGATGCAAGTTATACAGCCAAACTAGAGGCTAAGCTCTCTCAACCCAAGACTGGATCAGACAGTCAAGAGGAGAAGGGAAATACTTGCATCAAACCACCAGTCTTACATAGACCTATTAAACCAGCACCAGCAAAAAACACACATAAATACATGGAAACATACTCGGAGGCTATAAATAAAAATCTGCAAAACCAACAGAGACCTCCAAAGCAAACATCCAAGCAATCTCCAACCCAACACAAACCATGAAACACATACTTCACAAAACAAGTGTGGTATGCAATCACAGCCCTTAAGGCAAAATAACATACCCAACATACTTGTAATAGGTGACTCTATAGTCAGGCACACTGACGTCCCACTCACAAGGCTAAATAAGTATAAGGTTACTGTTAGCTGCCTGTCGGGTGCCAGAATCTGCCACATAACACAAGCACTCAGGTCACTTCAGAACAAGTACAAATATGACTTTTTCATTGTCCATGTTGGTGTGAATGACCTGAGCCGTACCTCCCTGGACTGCATGAAAAGAGACATTGAAGAGCTCTCTGATCACGTAGCCCAGGCCGGTATGACCTTGACCCTGAGTAGCATCCTGCCTTCACCAAGAATGATACCACGGTATAAAGAAAAAATTCTCTATTTCAACAATTGGCTAAGTTTCTGATGTCATTCAAAGGGGATCCACTGTCTGTCTGCTTGGGATGGCATGCTTGACAAGCCACATTGCTTCACTAAAGATGGCTTGCACCTGTCACCCTTAGGCTTTCGAATACTTGCCAAGGCTCTTGCCACCCCCATAGTGCCTTTTTTAGGCAAGGCTCAAAAGACAAACCCACCACCGTAAATAGCACAAGTAACAAAAATCTGAGGGTAATGCTACTCAATGCCAGAAGTCTAAACCTCAAAATGCACACACTCGAGGCACTCCTCAGTATGGAGAAAATTGATATATGTGCAATAACAGAAACCTGGTTTAAGGCTCCAGAGAGCACCCCAGCACTACCAGGCTACAACTCATACCATACATTTTGGCCACAGAACCCAAACTGAAATACAAAAGGATACCCACACATCCAGTTTAGTGGCACAGCATGATGCTTCAGAGATCATCCACGTGCAACTAACAATGGACAAAACTGCAATTCAAATTTTAGCTTGCTACAGATCACCCACCATGTCCCAGGACCCCCATTCTGCATTTCTGGAAACACTGGGAAACATAAAGGTCCTACCAAACACCCTAATATTGGATGATTTCAATTACCCAAACATTAACTGGGAGAACTACTCAAGTACTAACTCCCTTGCCCAACTTTTCCTAGAATTTATAAACTCAAATGCCCTGGTTCAACTGGTCAACACTCCCACCAGAGGTGACAACATATTGGAACTAGTCATCACCAACATGGGCGACCGGTGTTCTACACCAGAGGTCAACCCCTCGCTGGTAAGATCTGACCATAAACAAATCACTTTGGATATCCATATTCCGCCCCCACCCCCGGAAAAGAAAGCCACCGTGAAAAACTTTTCAAAAGCAAACTTCACATTACTTAAGACCAAGGTGGAAAGTTTCAAAGCCTCCATGCTGAAGGATAACACTGTTCAAGCTGCAAAATCCTTTACTAATGCATTCTATGGGCAGCTACAAGAATGCATGGATTGTGCCATCCCACACAAAACCAAGACTCACTCCTCCAAGAAAAGGAAACCAGTCTGGTGGACTCCTGCCATAAACAAGCTATACAATAGAAGAAGGAAACTAGTACAGAAAAGAGTAAAATCCCAAGAAGGGAAGACATCCCTGATCAGTATCAGCAATAAACTACGATCCCTTAGAAAATCATCCAAGGCGAGCTTTGAAAGAAAAATTGCCAAGGACTCCAAAGATAACCACAAGGCATTATTTAGCTATGTCAAGAATCTAAGTGGCAATGTTCAGATCTGCTCAGAGTTAGTGCAGAATAGCACAAAATACACTGAACCGACCGATATCACCAACATCCTGGCAGACAGGTACAGAGTAAACTTCATCCCCCTCTCACCCCCAAAAAAGCCCATAACCATACCAGAAGAATGTAGAGTCCCTGAAATCACAGACACTCAGGTAAAAACAGCCCTCTCCAAAGCCAAAAACACAGCATCAATGGGACCGGACGGTGTCCCAGGCTGTGTCCTACACAAGCTCATAGACAAACTAACCCCTCACCTAAACACACTGTTAAAACTCAGCCTCTCCACAAGCTACATACCCATAAAGTGGCGTACAGCAATGGTTATTCTGGTCCACAATCCACAAAGGTGGAGCCACAACAGACCCCGGGAACTATCGCCCTATAAGCCTGACTAGCTTGGTCTGCAAGGCTATGGAGCACATCATCATTGAACTCATTAACAGAGACATTGGGAACCTCCAAACACTGGACCCTACCCAGTTTGGCTTTGTTAAGGGCAGATCATGCCTCCTAAACCTGGTGGACTTCTTTGAGACAGTTACCAAGGCTATAGAAGAGGGAAAGGTGGTACACACAGCTTACCTAGACCTTGCTAAGGCATTCAACACCATTCCCCATTCTGGTATTATAGACAAGCTCACCAGCCTGAACATAAACCCCTACGTCACAAGATGGGTTGCCAACTGGCTCACGGACAGAACCCACATGGTGAGAGTTGTGGGAGCTTGGTCCGACTCTAAACCGGTTACAAGTGGCGTTCCCCAGGGCTCAGTCCTAGGACCCCTCCTGTTCAGCATATACTTCTCAGAGGTACAGGCAAGCACAGAAGGACTATGGCTGACCAAGTTCGCAGATGACTGCAAACTAGGGGCTATAATTGGCTCTCCGGCTGACACAGACATCCTCCAAAAAGGTTTTGCTGTGATGGATACCTGGTGTCAAAATCATGGCCTCAAGCTAAATGCCAAAAAGTGCATAGTCATCCCCTTTGGAAAATACAAAGTACCCACAAACTACCACATAGGTGGTAGTCCCCTAAATACGGAAGACATAATAAGGGATCTGGGGACCCAAGTAGATAGTAATTTCACCTTTGATAATCACATTGCCAAAGTGTTTAGAAAAGCCTTCTACGTGGCCCACCTAATCACAAAAGGGTTCGCATCCAGATCAAAAGAGGTCATTGTGCCCCTCTACTCATCACTCATCAGACCCATCTTAGAGTACAATGCCCCACTTGGGCTGTACCTTACAAGACACCTGAAACAGCTGGAAAAACCACAGAGGTACCTCACCAAGAGGATCAATGGCCTCAAACAGATGCCCTATGCAGCTTGACTGAAGAAACTCCAGTTGTACTCAGTTGCATACCACCTACTCAGAGGTGATCTCTGCCTGACATACAAGGCCATGTCCAACCCAGAATTGATGGACATGCTCCACCTAAAGAAAACCTTATCCCTTCAAGTCACATGCTCTAGGGATCTAAACCTCACCACAGCAATAAATAGGATGTGCTGGAGGGATAAATTCCTGTCCCAGAGACTTCACATACTTTGGAACAAGATCCCAATCTACATTAGGCAGAGCTCCTCACTAACACTCTTCAAAAGAAACCTTGACGTGTGGATGGGAAACAGAAAGTTTACCTTGGGGATCACTTCAGTGGCTCTGCTGGACAGAGGCACAGAGAACTAATCTAAGGGGGCAGCGAAAGCCAACACATTCTGGCTAGGCTTATAAATGCCTTCGGACAGATAGCCTAGTACCTGCCTATGAACCTATGAACCTATAACTGCTCCTTGCCACGCTTGGACACATCCAGAGTCACTATATGGGGGAGTGGGGCGCAACAAAGATGTCACAATTTGAAATGTCTCTGGCTGACGGTGATGGCTCTGACACATTTGTCATACCTCTCAACCACAGAGCAAGAAATCTAGACAAAGCCATACACAGAAGTGGGACAAAGGCCCAAAAATAAGAACAATTTTTAAATATTGCTCTTATAAACTTAGAAAGATAATAGAATAGTAGCAGGTCTTGTATTAGTATGAATTTTCTGAAGGGTATGAAATCTGAAACTCAAATGTTTGTCATTATATTCTAACTTCAATCTTTAATGATTTGCCAATAATTTGCCAGAAAACCACAATTTTATGAAAACTGGACCAACAATGTGATGCAAAATTATAAAATTGCCACACAATACAGCTGGGTACCTGTCAAAGTGACATATTTTTAATATTAGTAATATTAACATGAACAGCTGACAAAATAAGAGCATTTACATGCATTTCTGAAATAAAAGTAATCTATAACTCTGATCACTACAGTTATTTATAATTTTAAACCATCCACGTTTTCTTCCAAAATTGCTATTTTGCGGAGGGATTGTCAGAGGGAAAGCAACATTTTGTGCCAAAATTGGGGACAGTTGAGAGGTTTGGATATTCCTAATTCTATAAAGTGATTTATTTGCAAGTACCTCTCAACCTCTTAATGCAGAAAAGCTGGACAAGGCCAAATATATTGGGGGAACATACAAAGAGTACTAAAAATTTCTCTTGTATAAACTTAGTTGATAGAATAACAGGTCTTGCTTTAGCATGCATTTTTCTGAAGGTTATGAAGTCTGAAACTCAATGTCTGTCATTATTTACTGACTTTATTCCTAAATGATTTGACAGAAAACCACAAATTTTATGAGGAACAAACCAAAAATAAGAAGCAAAAATCTATTAATTCTGCAAAAAATCTGGACAGTTGAGAGGTATAGTTCAGCCGGGGCTGTCTTTGAGTTTGCCACCCTCCCCCCCCCCTCACAAAATCATGGTTGAATGGGGCCTCCCCCTGGAGCCATCCCAATGTCCCATTACTTGGCTATTTCACCCCATTTGCCATAAACACTGTAATGTGCATACTGTTTTACTTCTGCAATGATTTGGATTTAATTTGAAAGTTTTATTTTGCATTTTACAACACAAACACTACTAGACCTGCTAAACAAAGCAATGCAGTTTCACAATGAAAATAGACTTAGCATTAAAACTTCTCTGCCCGTGAAACTCACATTCATTAAAACAGAATTGAAACCCACATTCAAAGAAAATACATTTTACCAGTGGCAGATAAGATTAACTTTGAGCTGTTTTCAAATCATAGGCTCCTTGCACACAAAACATACATGTGTTCTTTGCTACACCTTCCTGATTGTATTAAATAATATTCCTTGTATAATATAATACAGTTGTTAGAATGCGTTTTAAATTTATTGTTTTGAACATTTTTCCAGTAAACAATGAAACAAAATGCATGCACCAATAATGACAAAACTGCTCAATTTAGAACATTTCCATCATAAAAGTCTACTCAAACTTCAATAATCCACCAGTATCAGTAAATATGCACAATCACTGAAGAAGTGAATGTCATCTAAATAATTCCACATTAAAGAGATCTTAAACTAATGAAGAGGCTGCTGCTAGCAAACAACTTTATATTTCATTGTTTCATCTACAAATAAAGTGCCACTTGCCCTTGAGGAATAAATTGCCTATGTTACATTAAAAAAATGATAAGCTAGTAATATTGCAATAGGGAATGGATGGCAAACTGATAACAGTTTCATAGTTACTAGGCATCTTTGCCAAAGAGGGCTGCAACATCCACCCCCTTTACAACACATTATCAGCAATGCATCTACATATCGTGGGAGTATAACTCACAGCCTTCTGCATCAAAATCAGGTACATTACCTGTTGTGCTATTAACATTACAAGCAGACTCAGCATAAGAAACACTAAACTTATCTTCCCCTGCAGCTCTCAGGTCCTTATAAAATCTGCTAGACACTCAGCTTTATCTCTCAACTTTGCAGCACAAGAAATCTGGAAAAAGCCAAAATTTATTGGGGGTGCAAAAGCCTAAAAACCAGGGACATATTTTAAACATTGTTTGTATAATCTTGGACAGTTGCTAGAATAAAATGCTGTGTTACTACCATACATTTCACTGCCAAGTATTGAACCCAGGACTCTGTGGAAAACAGTCAGAACAACATATCACTATGCCAAATCAGCTGTTTTGTGAAAGAGAGGAAGACCGAAACTTAAATGGCTACCATTGTGAATTCAGTTCTCGCCATAGCTGTCAACCTCTTAGCACAAAACACCTGGACAAAGCCAGTAATGGGGGAATACAGCCCCCAAACATATTCAGTGAATTCAGTTCTCACCATAGCTCTCAACATTATCACAGAAAACCTGGACGAAGCCAATAATGGTGGAATACAGTCCCAAAAATAGAGACAAATTTCAAATATTCATCTTATAAACTTAGAAAATTGCTAGAATAAAAGGTTTTGTGTTACCATGTAATTAATGAAGAATATGAAGTCTGAAATTCAAATGCCTATCATTTTTATTTATTTAACATTTAACATGGATGGCACAGTGGTGCAGTGGTAGCATTGTCACCTCACAGCAAGAGGTTATCTGGTTCGATTCTCGGCGGGGGTGCCTTCTGTGTGGAGTCTGCATGTCCCCCCTGCATTCGTGTGGGTTTCCTCTGGGTGCTCTGGTTTCCTCCCACGTTACAAAGACATGCATCTGGAGCATTCCTCCCCGGGCCTCCGCTGAAAATTGGCTTTGTTCCAAGTCGGACTTTCCCGGTTAACAAATGTTAAATAAATAAATAAAATAAACATTTGTTAAGCAGGAAAGTCTGACTTGGAACAAAAGCCAATTTTCACCAGATGCCCAGGGAGAAACCTTCTAGACACGTGCCTTTGTAGCATGGGAAGACACCAGAGCAAACCCACACAAACACAGGGAGGACATGCAAACTTCCCACAGAAGGCACCACAGCCAAAAATCAAACCAAAGAACCTCTAACTGTGAGGCAACAAGGCTACAACTGCACCATCAACTATGTACTGAATTAAAAATCCATAGATTTCATAAGGAACAGAACAGAACAAAAATATGAGGCAAACATTTTCACAGATGGTGGTGGGTAGGGAATTCAGGCTCTTGCTACCCGCACCCAAGGTACAGGGTTCAAGCCTGATCCACAACCACCTGAGTTCTCTCTAACCACCAGTATATATCAACTGGGGCATTACACACACACACACACACACACACACACACACACACACACACACACACACACACACACACACACACACACACACACACACACACACACACACACTTCATCTGCTTGCTTCAATAGTACCTGATGTCCCATGCCATTTGTCTGCAGCAGCTTCAATAACATGTCCATCCCCCCTTCCTCCAATAGCTTTCCCCAGTAGCTTCAAGTCCGTCTCACGTCAGCATGTCCTTCCCCACGAGAGAGCAAGCGCCAACCTGCGGATGTTGCAGTCCGGATCTCTTCCATTCTATGCGGTCATCACCGCATAGAATTCTGGCATCAGAGTACTGAAATGCCTTCTTCCTACTCTGGACTGCTGTTGCAGCAGTCTGGATCCCCTCTGAGTTCTAGGATTGCTGAGTGCGCATGTGCGGAAGTTTGGAAACATTCCGAGACAGTTTGGAAATGTTTCGAGACTCGCCAATTTGTTTTTTTTTTTTTCTTCCTTTTCTACAGCTGGGGGGGTTGCAGTCCTGCAGTCCTATAGAACAAGCCACCCCTGGTCAAGAGCTAAAATCAAGAAAAGCACATAGCTATCTAACTATAAACATAATCAAACTCTAATACTATAAATATAAAAATACATCTGTCTAATAATATCTAGTAAATATCCATCCAAGTGTATTAGTGTGCATAAAAATAAGCTATTAACAGCTCAGAAAAATGTCAGTTCTTTCCAAAAAAAAAACTATCGTGACAGTTTGCATGTTCACAGACCCAAAAACATGTTTATACAATGAAAACCAGTAGAAAACTGCACAAAAATACATATGAAGTAAACTAGTAATGTACAAAAGTATGCAGGTGTGTGCATATGTGTATGAGTATCCAGCAGTATGGTAAATGGGGGAATTGTACCAATACCGCATGGTAATAGCGGCATGAAAAAAACCCTGGTGTGATGCAATAAAGCTAATCAAAGCAGAATAGACATTAAAGTAACCATAACTGTGTGTGTGTGTGTGTGTGTGTGTGTGTGTGTGTGTGTGTGTGTGTGTGTGTGTGTGTGTGTGTGTATATACACACACACACACACACACACACACACACACACACACACACACACACACACACACACACACACACACACACACAAACACACATTCTACACATCATTTTTATTATTATTTAGTATATTTTTAGTACATAAAAATATTCCTCCAAAAATTCTCTAAAAAAACTTTACAGATTCTGTGGCAGCTTACATAAATTCAACACACTCTTAATAGAGCAATAGTAGTTAAGTCCTGGTTTTCTGTGTGATGATGGGAGGTAATGCCAGTTATGTCAGGTGAAGTAGGGCAGTGAATGTGTAACATTTTATGTTAAATTTCATTGTAATTAATAATATGTTTATGTCACAATAATACTTGTTTTGTAATTTTGTAATTAATATTGGAGCTTTTCTCCCCGGGCCTCTACTGAAAATGGACATATATCCAGCTAGACTAGCCCGGTCAACAAATGTAAAATAAAATAAATGTAAAATAAATAAAATAAACATATGCCGGCATAGCTAGCTGGAGTTTTGTAAAGAATTATATGTCATTTGTATATCAAACTGAGTTCTACAGATGCTTGTGTTGAAAATGTATTTGTAAAGCTGCTTGTGTTAAAAATGTACCAAGATTGGGTCCTTCTGGACAGAAAGGAAATATACCTGTATGTCAGACTGTATTGTAACTGTTGAAATGAAAATTTTGTAACAGAGGATACTGGAAAAGAAGAGGGTAATCTCAGTCCAGCTAACTTTGAAAAATAGTCTGAAATTAAATTACCTGGTTTAGGCCATGAAGATTGCATCTTACAGTTCTGATTGCAGCCAGAGATGAAATGTCTGTAAAAAACAGGAATAGGAATCCTACTTTAGTCTTCTTAGGGGTGAATTAATTGCTACCCTGGAAGGGTAGAAGTTTTGAAATGGTTTTATAGCTTGCAGATGCTGTAACACATCTCATCAAAGCTCTGTGTGTATGGCAACACATATGTGCTAAATTCTGGTTCAGTTTCTAGCAAAGGAGGTAGTGTGGGAACCAGAAACAGATGACCAGATATATGTGATGTTATCCTATAATCCAGCACTGAAATGATGTTTTAATACTAGATGAGACAGGAATCTCAGTGCAGTCTGTTTTTGAAACCTGACCAAGAAGGATCACACACCCACTTTATGTTGCCTTGCTTTAGTAATTAAGCAGGAAACAGTAATTATTTAGATCAGTCAGGAAAATATAGTGAGATTAGTTAAGTATTGTTTTTCTGTAGCTGTGTGACTCTATCCATCTGTGTTATTTTTAATATTTCTTGTGGCTAAAACTCTGGTGTTTAATGGAAATAAATATTTAGCATTTTTGTGTTCTTTTAGTATTTATTATTAAACATATTTAAACCCTTCATTTTGGCTGGCCTTTTAGAGAATATTTTAACCATTGAGAGTGCTTATATTTATTTGGTGACACAGTGGTCACTCCTGAAAGCCTTGCTGCATTGGTCAAACACTACCATTTGTATTACCATTAATTTTACTCAGTATAATTGGGTACCCTTGTAAGAGCCTTATAGTAGCTGGCTTTGGAGTGTTTTGGTGGCAGTACCTACCTTATAGTCTGGGCAGTGGGGGGCATAGCTACTAGTGTGTGTGTGTGTGTGTGTGTGTGTGTGTGTGTGTGTGTGTGTGTGTGTGTGTGTGTGTGTGTGTGTGTGTGTGTGTGTGTGTGTGTGTGAAAATCAAATCTCAAAGACTGTGTGTGTCAGCTACTTGGAGTAGGGACACAGAGCACTGGTTTCACAGAAAGGGTGGTGGAGGACTCGACTTAAAACACCCAAGGACTCAACTCTATAGCTGTGTCAGTGGGTTATTTGGAGGCCTGGAGATAGAGATGAAAATCCTGTACCAGGACAAGAGTGTGTTCCCTGTGTGCTCTTAAGTGAAATTCTGCTTGGTGCAGAGAGCTGCATCTGGAAATACTTTGTGTATCTATCTTTTTTCCAAGTGAACGTCCCTCTCCAGTGCTAATGGTGAGGATTAAGGCTCCTTGATCACTGGCCCAGAACAGAGATGTCACATTCTGAATGCATTTAATTTCAACTACCAGCATAGTTCTTTTTTCTCCAACATACCATTAACGTTCCCTTCAAGCTCATTCATCTCCACACAGTCAAGAATGATAAATTTAAGCCCAGAATGTCTGGGCTGTTCTAATAAGTGTTTGGATATGGCGTTTCTCTGGTATTAATGTCTGATGCCAGAAAGATGACCTGAAATTCTCCTTTTCAGCTTATTTAGTCTTACCCACATAAAATGCAGGGTAGTCATTACACATGGTCCTATATAAAACATTTTCAGTATTACAGTTACCACGTGCTGAAGATTTCACAATCTTTTTATGATAGGGGCACTCAAGTGAGTTGTACTCCATCAAGTATTCACAGAAAGTGCGGTTAGGTGGCCAACAGATTTTAGTGCTCATGTCATCCTTGTGTTCCTTATTTCTCTTTTCCACATAGCTACGTATGCTTCTGCTCTTTTTATATACAAAAGTAGGGTGATCTCCTAAAACCCATACAAAAGTAGGGTGATCTCCTAAAACCCTTACAAGCTGCTGATTGTCAGTAAGGATGGCCCTGTTCTCCTTAACAATTGCTTTAATTGTATTGAAATCCCAGGTGTAAGCTAGAAGGCAACTGTCCTTACTTTTCTCTTCTTTTGGGTTAGGGTGTCCTTGTTGCATAATTCTACCAAAAAAGTCTATTCCACACAAGGTCATTGTTGGGTTTAGAATCTCTAATGGAATCCAGGATCATATGGAACATGTTTGATTCATATCCTCTAGTTAAGAAATCATTTAAAAGATCATTCATATTTTTTAGAAAAGGGGCCAAATCTGTGGTAATGTGTGCTAATCTGTAGCTTTGTGATTTTATTACATTGTGCTTAGTTTTTACTTGCTGCATACTATCTCTTTGAGGTAAGTAGTTTACCTTGTTGGTTTTCTGTATAAGTTACTAATTAATTTTCCTTTGTCTTTATCAATACTGACAGTCATATCAAGGAACTGCACTGACTCAGAGCTGATAGAGGTGGTAAATTTCAGGAAGGAGGTGGAGTTATTGATGCAATGGATAAACTCGGTGTGTTTAGAGTTCTCACCTTTCCAGACTATGCATACATCATCAATAAAGCAAAGCAGTGCAAATTCCTCCTCCCACTTGCCTAAGGCTATATTGGTCAAGCTACAGGCTATAGCCACACCCATGGCTATCTGTAAATACTTTGTGCATCTGTTTGTAAACCTGGCCATAGAAGCTGAAATAAAATAAAAAAAAAAGATTTTTAATAAAGAATACTTTTTATTGAGTCACTGTAAAAAGTAAAAAATAAGGAAGAAGAGTGAAAACTTTGCAACAGAAACACAGACAAACTGATTTCAGACAAGCATTTGAGGTTGGTTTGTAGCAGGAATTACTAATTCAGAACATTCACCTTTCCATGCAACTCAGTTTTGCATTGTGAATAATTGATTTTTCTACACCTAAGCCTCCATAAAATAGTTGTTTTTTGTTAGTCTTACAGCAAAACACTCTAAGTTTAATGTTGTCTTAATATAGTAGTTTTCCCATTAGCATTGTTTTTTTTTTAATTTTTAGCCAGCTAGGCAGGTTAGTCACAAGTGCCTCCTTCTAGCAGTACTGTCTGGCAAAGGGATTTGCTCAGACTAACACAATTTGGCAAGTAACCAGTGAAGGAAGGATGGTAAGGCAAAAGTCATTAAGCATGCATAGCCTTACCTATATGTACAAAACTGCTGCAAAGAGTTTCTACAAGAAAGGTAAGGGGCTACAATAACAAGTAAATAGTGTAATATGTGGTACCTAATTGTAGATTCAGTAGTTTTGGAAGTTAGTCTGTAAGTAAGTTAGTTAGTTAGTCCTATGTGTGTACTATGTAAGAGATTTGAGTTTTTAAATTTTAATGTAGTAAAACACATTTCTGTCTGCTTTTAAATTTGAGGCCTATTTACTTCAGATAGCTTGCTTCTTGGCTTCATGTGGGATTTCTTAAAGTGAAAAAGGTTAGGAGATGGAATTAACTCTAGTTCTGTTGGGGGAATAAGTTATTATCTACAGCAGGTAACAGTCTCTGAATTGTTCAACAAAATTCATCAAAACAAGATATGATAAGACTAACCTGTACCAGTTAAGTGAAAGACAGTTCACAAAAACTAAATAGTTTCACAAAAGCTAAGTCAGATGAAAGCACTTTCTCTAACTTGTTTTTTTTTTTCTGTGGTGATATAAGCCTCCTGTAACCAAAAGTCACCTGCACCTCCAAACTTCATATAAACTACTCTGAAGTCACTGCACCTCCAGAGGTAAACCATGAACACAGTGAGTTTGGTTGAGGAATCTATGTTTCATCCAACTCCAATAAGTCAAGAGCACCTGATAACTGAAACTGGTAGGATAACAACAGGATACCTTTGAGTGGAGGATCATAGATAATATAAATGTAATTATTTTGTCTGTGTAAACCATCTGTTATATTTGTTGGTCAAAAAGCTGAACATTTAAATGTATTTCTTTTTTACTATCCTTGCTGGTACAGAAAAAGATATACTATTATCTTTTGTGGTTTCAGTATTTTATCACAAATACCAGCCTGGCACCCTACCTAATTTCGTTGTTGGCAATGGAAGGAAGACTGGGAAATGATACTGATTTCCAGATAGTGTATCTCAAAATGGCCTCTGCATTTTATTGTTTTTGCCAGGGTTCATTGGTAATGTTTCTACTCATCATGGCATGTGGTTACATATTTTGAAGTAAAAAACACTGCTACTAACTGTAAAACAGTAAATCTTATGTAGATGAATTCCTTCTATAGTAATCCTTCTATAGTACACTTACATTTCTAAATACACAGCTAGCAAGCTGTACAATTTGTTTTCAAATGCATGTAGAAAGTTAAACTTACCAAAGGTGATGTGGAAAAAAAGGCAAATCAGAGTGCACTGCAGCTTAGTGGTATCTCTATGGGAGGCCAGCATAATTAAAATGTCATCAAATAATGTAACATTATTTAAGCTGTTTTGAATAACCCAGAGTATCAAGACTGTTGCTTCTTTATTTAGAGCAGTTTTTAATGCAATTTCTGTAATTGTATCATGATTGCTAGCATATGCAGTCTCTGTTCATTTGCAAGCTACCTAATCAGAAATTAATTGATTTAAGCATTGTATGCTCCTAGGCCATCATAATAATTTAGAGCCATTTCTCCCAAAGGGTACTTTACTATGAGTGCTACAGAACTCACACATAATGATGCATGTGAAGCTGTTGCATCTGTTTTATACTTTGTCCTTTAAATATTTCTGATCAGTGTTACATGTTTTGGTAAGTCATTGTAAGCTGTGTGTGCTTATTTTAATAACAGATCTGCCCCCAAAATAGAATGTATTATTAATTATGATGCAGTGATTCTCTGTAGTTCACCTTGCAGGGCAGGCATTGTTAGTGTTGTAGTAGCCCTTATAACTATCACAGATTTAAGTTGTTTTTTGCTTACTAAAGTACTCAAAGGATGCAAAAGGAAAGGAACACTTCAGAAAGATTCACATTACAGCAAAGAATGCTGGCTATCAGGTTATGGATGAATGATAAATACACAGACTAGAGTCATGCACTCACACTTCATCTGTTACAGTCTTTTAATATTCATTTTTCAGATCAGTGAGCTGAGCTCTATAACATGCTGCAATATGTCATGGCCGCAGGAAGTAACCATGACAACTGCAAACACTTTATGAGGCTTGATGTGCACACAGTGAATGCAGGGTAGGTCACATCCTACAGCTTCCTGTGGCCTTGACAAGTAAGGTCTGTATCCTTCATATACTGAAAGTGTTCAAGGACTATAGTATAGCCCTCCTGCTTAAAATTCCAAAATCTCAAATAATACATTACACACTCCAGTAAACTTCTTCATCATTTTCATCTGGGCAACAAACCAAAAGCCTTGAGTTTCAGATGTCTGGCATTAGTTTATCCTGCCCATTTAACAATATTTTAACATACTGTACAAAGTAAATGGTGTGGATATTATTCATACATTTTTTATCTCTCTGTAAACAGCATTAACTCAAAGCATAGAAATGTGACAGATTACAGATTAGATGCAGTATAAATCTCATAGAATAAAATAAGAATGAAAGCCTTCCCCACTGTGTACTCTTTTAACTTCAGTCTAATTTCTTAAACACCATTTAGAACTGAAATCTGATTGGATACTTGCCATTTTCATTTGCCTTTTACATCTCAGGATTCCGTAGTACTTTGTTCTTTTAAGTGAAGAATTACATTTTGGAGAAACTAACGTTTCCAAAGCTAACAAATATGGAAAGTACAAATTAAGAAACCCAACCATCATTTATTAAATTAAAGCTGTTCAGAAGAGTTTCAGGAGTTTTTGCAGGTTTGCAGGTTCTTCAGGAAATTCTATTGCTTTGCACTTATTTAATCCAATGTGTTTTAGCTTAAATTTGTTTTGGTTTATATTTGTTTCATTTTGGAGTTTTAAAGGTAATTTTTAGGGCAAATTAGCAAATATTTATTTTCTGTTCTTTGCCTGAATGCAAATAGCTTAAGTCTAGGTGATCTGCAGGAATTCAGAAGTAGCATTTATTATTTAAGGTAAACAGAATAGGGAAATGTTTCAGTATTTTACAGCTACCACTGACCTCTGACCACTGCTGTTGTGAGACTAAGTTTCCTGCCCATCCTTTGCCTATTGTGCTTTCAAACTTAGTGGCTCTTGAGTGGTCCACCTCTTCTGTGCAACTGACTTTGGAACCTCCATTTTGTCTGCTTATGCTAAAGAGCACTAGAAATTCAAACCAGGAAGGCCCTCTCCTTAGAGTGAAAACCTCAGGTTTCCTGCTTTTTCTTATCTTCCCGCTGTTTAGGGTACACTTCAATATGTAGAGTAACAACTGGCTTTCTTCCCTTCTCCTTTTAAAATCACAAACATGTGACCAGGATTACCAATTCCTAGTTGCCTGCAAACTACTTCTCAGGAATCAGCTTGGGATTAATGCTTCTGTTTTGCACCTGATGAAAGAAGGAGCAGAAGGATATTATTTCCTAGCCTTCTCAGAGACTACTAATCACTGTGAGGCCTGAAAAATAGTCTATGAGCCAGCTTGGAATTAGTGCTACTGTTCTGCCCCTGTAAGAGACAGTGGAGAGGGAAAATGATTTTTGACCATCTATGACTGGGTAGTGTGCGTATAGGACTTCCCTGACTGGTGTGGTTTTGGGCCATTCTGCAGCTTAGCTTTTCTTTCACTGAGCTACTGTACATGCTATCCAGGGCATCTGCCAGGAAAAGACTATAACAATCATACAGACCCATGCAATATTTGGAACAGGCTGCCGATCACCAAAGAGCCTGTCACCTGCTTATCAGAAACCAATTTTGGATTAGTGTTACTTTTTTGCTTCTGGTGAGAGAAGAAGCAAAGGCACATTGATTCCTTGCTGAGTCAAACTGTGGTGAAACCAGCACTAGGAGTAGCCAGGTAGTAACAAATAGGCAAATCACCACTAGTTATGTTTCTTGGCAAACCTAAATCTGTCTGCTCACTAGATACTGCTTGATTAGCCACTATCAAACCTAATTTCAGAGTATAACCCTAAACACTTTGCCTATAAATCTTCAAAGTCTGCTATATAGTGTCTCTCCAACCCCTGAGTACTATGACCAGTCCTTGCTCTCCACTGTTTGTCAACATGGCTTAACATTCTGTTCTCACCCTATCTGTGGACAGTCTGATTATGTAAGGTGTTCTCAGGCAATGTAGCAACTGCCTTATGATTACCAATTGTTCACTGCTTCAGTCAGTGAGAGCTGTAAATATTTAAGAAAGATGGTGGAAAACCTGTTGTGCCAATCCACTATTATAAAGTGTCATACACCTACAACACCACATCACACATAACACACCACTAAAACTATAACTTGTGCTGAGGCTGTAAAGGAAAACTTGGCAAAACCCCCTTGAACATATTCTGAAAGATCTCAGCCTTCAGCATGCCAGGCAACAGTTACTCCTTCTGCACTTCTGCATACTGCAAAAACATACAGATCATAAAAGATTCACTAAGAAAGCAGACCTAAGCCCATATGTCCACTAAGTCTATAGGAATGAGAGGTGTACTAACTGGTTCAGAGTAGCTGATGCTTGGAGCAGACTACCAAATTACATTAAAGCAAGTACTAGTTTAGATATTTTTAAGAACAGCCTGGACATTTATTATGGGAACAAGTGTTTTGGTATATTGGCAAGCTAGAAGGGCATTAATGCCTGTGCTTGAAGCATTTGTATGTATGTATGTAAGTCCGCTGCTGCATAAGGAAATGTCTTTGCCATAGGTGACTCTATAGTTAGGCATACAGTCTTCACATTTACCAGACTAGACAATATTAGGTGACCATAAGCTGCTTCTCCAGTGCCAGAATCCATGATATCACAAGAGCCCTAATGTCCTTTAAACCAGACAAATCTGATTATGAACTAGCAGTGGCCCATGTAGAGCTGAATGACCAGAGGTGCTGCACCCACAGGGGACATGCAGAGAGACATGATGGAATTTATGTTTCATGTATTAGAGGTAGGAAAGACACTGGCCTTGAGTAGTAATTTACTGTCACCGACGATTATGCATACATATCAAGCTAGATAAGATGACTGGTTAAGTAGCTGATGTTATTCTAAGGAGATCCAGTATGCATCAACCCGGGATGAGATGGTAGATAAGGCTTCCTGTTTTGCTAGGAATGGCTTATATCTCTCATGCCATGGCTTCCACATACTGGCCAAAGCCTTTGCTGCCCCATAGTGCCTTTGTTTTAAGGCAGGGTCTCCTTCCTGGGCATTCCGACATAGCAAACTCAAACCTAAATCCATACAACATCTTTGTGGTACTACACAATGTTAAGAGTCTGAACAGAAAGCTGCCAGAACTTGAGACCCTCCTGCAACTTGAACACATTCATATCTGTGCGGTTACTGAGATGTGGTTCCAATTCAGTGATAACACTCTTCCCATACCTGGGCCTAGCACTTATCATCCCTTCAGGCCCTTGGGTAACTGCAGAGGAATATCTGTATTTGTCAGAAATACCATCACCCCACATCAAATTACCCATATTCCAAATGTGGAGCCCCTGGAGATCCAAATCACCCTTAACAAATCCAACTATTCCTTAATTACTGGCTACATATCCCCATCAATGTCTTACAAAAATCATGGAAATCATCTTAATGCCACGGAGAAGCTAAATATTAGCCAAATACCTTCTTGCTAGAGGACTTCAATTACCCAGACATTCACTGGCACACTTACGCCTCACTCTTAATGATACCACCGCAACACTAAATTAAACAATTTTAGGGACCTTTAAAGGGCAAACCTACTTCAACATGTAAAAGACCTTTGCAAAGTTCTCAATAATCCTGCTAATAGACCCATTAGAGACAGCTGCTACAGTCTTCTACACTTTTTACCAGCATTTAATCAGCTGCATAGAAAAGTCTGTACCCATCTGCTCTAAACATAATGGTAAATTCTGGAATAAATCTCTCTGATAAAACTCCCATATTAATAATCAGCATAATAAAAGAAAGGAAAATAATGAAAAGTTTTTAAGAACTCGCATCCACGAGACCGCACTGAAACATGTAAGCAACATTTTCACTAACCTGCACACAGCCCTTAGTAATAAATTACAATCATGTCATAACAAAATAGCCACATTCGCCTCCGGAAAACCTTACCACTCTCATCACTGCCAGGCCATCACTGAACTAAGATGGCTAGAGTTTTCCCACCTTCTACAATACACCCAACTAAAGTTAGCCCACAAAATAATTTCTAAACCAAATGACTGCATTGCCTTTAACTCAATCCTACAAACATACACCTCCACTAGAACACTAAGATCCTCCTGTAAACTGATGCTCACAGTAACCAAAGCCAACAATGCCTGTTCTCCCATACCATAGCTAAGCTATGGAATAACCTTCCATCTGAAATAACCCAGACTGATCACCCAAAAAAATTTAAGACAGCTCTAAAAACACATTATCTAGACAATCCATCCTACACCTGCCTTAAAAACAAAAACAAACCTCCTTAAACCTACTTCACCAAATACTACAATGACAAAATATTAGCAAAAACCCAGTATTCACATTTATTAGCATATTCTTACTATATAGAAGACTGGAATCTCACCAAAGATTGAAATGATGTAACACTACTATTCAACTGTAAACTTCTTGTTCTATTGTTTTACCTGACATATCTTCAATGTTGTATATATATTCTATGTTTTTTTCCTGTCATATCAGTAACATTGTCTCTTTGTATTTAATTATTGTTTTGTTTGTATTTTGCTTGTGGAGCTTTACACCCCGGGCCTCCACTGAAAATGGGTCTCTGACCCAGTGGACTTTCCCGGTCAACAAATGTTAATAAATAAATAATAAAAAGTAACACTGAACTTAAGTTCACTACAGATACCAAAGGAAACTACAAATCTATCTTCAATTATGTTGTTCAACAATGCACTGAGCTCATCCATATTCTAGAGGATTATGATCTGGTAGATGATCCTAACTAACGTATTACAAGTTTGAGACATGGATACCAAGAAATTTACCTCTTAAACAAAGCTTGAGAGGTGGATTTCTTGGTATCCATGTCAGGAACACCTAATAATAAGCTAGGATTGGAGACCCAATCATAATTCTTTGTAGTACATAGAGCTTTTATCTGCTCCATGTACTACATAAATAGTAAAAAAGGAAAAAAAAGGGAAAAAAAACACTATGTATTTTATCTGCTTTCAGGAAGACAGTGTAACACAGTCCCTTCTGTTTACACTCACCATCCCGTGCCTCTCAAATGTCTAGTTTTTTCACAGAATATCCATATTTTTGTCTCATAGATTTGGTATGTTCCTTATAAACTCCTTGGTTTTCAGACAAATTACTGAGGACTGAAGATACTAAATAATGCAAAACATTTAGGTTTCAGACTTCATATCCATCACAAAATGCAGGCAAAGCAAACATACATCTTGTCATTCTGATTACTTTTAACTTTATTCCAGGAAGACAGGACACATTACTTATGAACAGGAAGTAGCACCAAGTATTTCATTCTGCCACTGTCTTTTGCAGGTCAATACAGGCAGATTTTAGTGCCAAGAGTTAGACCCAACCTTTACAACTTTAGCAGAGGGGCGCTTATCATTTGTTAAGGTCAGGTCTTGTTATACACTTCCTTGAAATTCCAAGTATAGTCCATACTAGATACATGTTTGACCTATTCAAATGAGGACCTTCATTCACATTTAATAATACAAGATCTTTAGTTAAATAAAATGACTCATTAAATAAACCTTGTAGAATGTTATTCATACCATTCCAAAATGGCTTAATTTTAACACAATCAAAGAGAATGTGGTTCCAGTCTGCATTGTGTACTTGCTCACATCTCCAACATATTCCTTTTATGGAAGAACTTATTTTACTGATTCTGTCTAAGGTTAAGAATGCTCTTTGCAACCATTTCCAATTAAAAACTTTCCAGTATTGTGTAAAGGATGTATATTTGATCGATAATAAGATATTTGTTTTAATATCTTCAGTTAACTGTATTGAATATCCTTTTGTTATATATTTCCAATATACGGTTTTGGGTGCTGTTTTATAGAATATTTTGTAAAATTTGGAAATACAAAGTATAAAGTATATGCGTTTACTTATTGACTTCTTTACTCCTGAAGAGGAAAGACTGAGAAATTCTTTGAAAGAGAGGTAGGAAGCCCTCGTTAAGAACTATCATTTGGACACTCTGAATCCCTTGTTCGAGAGCTTATTAGACGGAGTTGCAGTGTTTGAGTTCAAGCTCATGCATCAGAAAAAGACAAAAATTTTGAGGGATATTAATGATTTTAGAACAGGCCACGTGTTTATGTGGCCATGACCTGGACATAATGTGGACAGGAATGGTGTCTCTAGCTCAAATGTTAATCGTGTTATAGAATTTTTTGATAATGTTCCTTTAAATTGACGCAATGTTGAACCTGTTGTTAATGCCGGTAATGGCAACCATGAGGTTGAGCCTGTTAATGGTTCTGATGTATTGTGTTCCAGGGGTATGAATGGGCTTATTATACGCCCTAGTGTTAACCAGGAGTCTCCCTGTAGAGACCCTGGGGCAGATACATTGTCAAACAAAACGGACCAGCTATCAGGTGTTAATGGTTGTGATGATATCTGTCGTGAAGCTGGTTTTGTGGGTAGTTTATACCCCAAGGTCATAGTTAATAATAATAATAAAAATAGTAGTGATTTTGGTCACAGGGTAGAAAGGGTGGTTAGACCAAAGGGTAGAAATGTTCAATCTGCCGACACTGAAGCCTAAATGGCACCATAGGTGACTTCCGTTTTCCCCTACCTGTCCGTTTGGACAGAGGAGGAGGATGTGGACGATCAGTCAGCAGGGGGCACCAGAAGCGCAAGCTATCTGGAGAACAGAATCAGAATCAAATATTAAAAAAGATGTGGGGGAAGGCCCTGAATCATTAATTTGGAATATTTCCACATATGAACTTTCGTCTGAGGAGAGACGTGTTCTTTGTAAGGGCCTAAATTTTATACCTACAAGTAAGAGCAGGATGCCAGACACAATTTTAGATTTAAAAGTGTTCTGTAGGAATATTATGTTGCATTTACTATATGGTGGTACAGGTGTAGGACATGCATCTAACCTTTTGTTACAATAAATATCCTGGATTGTTTTTTACTATTGGAGAACTTTGTGACTGTGTTTTTCCTGCCTTGATGCCTGCATTTTTATTTTGGAGTATTTTGTTTACTGGAAGAATCAGTGATTGTGCCTGATTGTGCCTCATTGCTACAGCAGCTGCATTTCTCTGCTTGGCTTCTGCCTGGTTCATCTGTTGCTTACTTGCTACATTATTTCAGTTATTTATATATTTTTAGCAACGGAGTAGTTATCCCTTGGTCTGCACTTTTTTGTTTTGTTTTTATTTCCATAATTATGCCATCTGTACCTGGAGCTTTATTATTTTTATCCTCTTTTATTGCATCTGTAATTTCTTTGTAGGATATGGGTGCTTGCAGATCTAGTTTTAATTTTTCTGGTATTTTTTATATTAGAACATTTTTCATCTAGATTTAATTGATTGATATGTATATTTTCTTTTGGGAAATGTTCCATATAGTGATTTCTATAGGCATCAAAAATGTCACCTATATCCGAGACATTTTTCCCCTTTCTTTTCATGGAAGATACTTTTATTGTTATTAGCTTTTGATTGTATTTTGATTCTTGTGGATAAATTATGTAGATATTTGGGAGAAGTGGCCAAGGTATTAATTTTTAGTTTTTCTAAAACTAAACTAGTTTTATGTGTTAGAATTTCATTGTATTTATTGTTTAATACTTCTACTTTCTTTTTAATCTCCAAATGATTTTGATTTTTTCAGATTTTATTGACAAAAGTTTGGATTGTAGATCTAATAATTCAGAATCCCATTCTCTGATTTATTTTGTACCAAATTAGGGTTTTACCATATATGTAATAAGTCCCATATCATTATTTTATAATCTCTGTGGTGTAATTAATATCTAAGAAGAACTGTAATTCAGATAATAACCAGGGTTTGAACTCTTTAATTTTAGTTAGTTATATATGCTAGAATTCTGGAGTTAAAGATTAATGGTTTGTACCCATTTTGAAGTTTTAGTATCAATGAATTGTGGTCTGAAAACGGGCAGGGAGTGATTGAGAAATTAATGATTTTAGAGTGTAAGTCATGGGCAGCAAATGTTTTATCTGTTCTAGTTTGGGTACGAAATCTGTGATCTTGATGGAAAAACAACAAAGATTTATTTTCTTTAAATTTGAAAGTATCTACAAAATGAAAGGATTCTAACCACTTGTTTAAAGCTTTTGATAGAGCAGATGTATGCAGCAGTCTTTTAGTTATAGTTCCAGAAATATCAAACATATAGTTAAAAATCTCCCCCTAATATTAAGTTGCCTTTATAATTATTGGAAATAAAAAACAAGTGTTTTTTAACAGTTCCAGTTCCAATGCCTGGGAACCAGTATAGATTGGCTAGGGTCCATATTCTGTTATTATATTTAACAGTTACTAATGCCATAAGACCTTCTTTATCTTCATACTTATAAATGATTTCTGGGTTAATCACATTTGTTCAGTTTTAAATATTTCAGTAGATTTAATCTCTTGCTAGGATTGTTTAATCCATTGGTATTTAAAGATAATAAAGTTAACTCCATCTTAGGTTATTTAGGCTGTATATTTTTGTTTTGTTGTGACTATTAAACATTTTCCTCTGATAACTATGAAGTATATGTTTGAGCTTTTAAAGGAAATTATCAGTTTTATACTTTGAGTGTTTACCAATAAATTAATGTTTTGGTCAGGCATACAAAAATGTTTTTGTGAAATAACAAATTTAAATTAACAAATGTTAACAAAACTAAGATCTGCACTAGCTATGGAATGAAAATCATTCCTAATCTGATGGATAAACCTTAGTCCATCAGATTATCACTCATACTTTGACAATCCAGAACATCTGAGCTCCGTAAATTGAATTATCATATGGAGAATATTTGTAAAGGGAATAAGCAATATTTATATTATTTTGAACAGATATAGTACTATTGTATATTAGAATTCTAGTGCAATATAAATATCTACTTATTGTATAAACAATTAATATTTAGATGAAAGATAGATGACAAGCAATTCAACCATAGTAAAATAGGATGTATCATATAAAAAACCTCAATAAAAGATTATATCACACATTTATTTAACATATTCACTGTTACTGATGAAGTCTTTCAAAACTTATTACTTAATATAAATAGATGATAATAATATTTATACCTAATGTTTATAATACAATGTATTTTACTGAATCTATCAGAAGTTATATTTCATTGTTTGCCAGCATTTAAGTAATCACTTTGTTTGTTGCTAACTTGTTTAAAGCATCAAGTTTATTTTATGTGAACACTGATGAAAGTTAGTTCATTTTAATTATCAGTGCATCCCTCTTCCCCCATTTCCTACACATAAGGATTTTCATATCTGTCATTTCTTATTATAAAATGAGTGAAATTATAGGTTAAAACAACAAATTCACTTATTGTGATTAATGATTACAAGTTCCCGTTCCATATTCATAAATTGCCATTTTATGGCATACACTGAAAGTTTTAGGTTTAAATGGCAGCATTCTATTTTGTATAATCAGCAAAGGTTAAACTGAGTGATTATTGTCAATTTAATACTATTTGTTCAGAATGTGATTGTTACATTCTGTGACATTCCTAGTTCAGCCTTCTATTGTTTCCCTTGAGCAACTTTGTCAGTTTGATGTCATGTATAAAACATTAGTTAGCTTGTCAAGATGGGTTACAAAACCACAATTCAAGTTAAAGCAATTCTATGACTTGTTACGCACATTTACTTAGATAAGAAAATCATCATAATTCCCCTTGATGTTCAATATAGTGTATGTCATTTATAACAAGTTAAAACAGTAGTGGTATTATACACAAGCCCATTAAACTGTCCACTGTCAATTTAATACTATTTGTTCAGAATATGATTGTTACATTCTGTGACATTTCAAGTTCAGGCTTCTGTTGTTTCTGTTGAACAACTTTGTCAGGGTGATGTCATGTATAAAACATTAGTTTCCTTGGTAACCACTTAAGTATTATATATGGTCAAGGTGGGTTACAAAAACTACAATTCAAGTTAAAGCAATCACTTGACTTGTTATGCATATTTACTTATATAACAAAATCATCATGTTTCCCCTTGATGTTCAATGTGGTGTATGTCATTTATGGCAAGTTAAGACAGTAGTGTTATTATACACAAGCCCATGTTATTAAATCCTGTCTTTAGTATCTAAATTCAGCAGACTGCTTCATCTTATATAATGATTATATATTTTATGTCTAGATTTACTAAAATCATACATTACATAAGTATTGTGTGTGTGTGTGTGTGTGTGTGTGTGTTTTTGGCTATTGCTTAGTTATTTGAGACACCACATGATGTAATTTTTATTCTTATTATTAGTTCCTGCCAAGCATGTTTATACAGTCCATAGACTTTGTTATGAGACCCTTCTAGTTTCTTATTTGTTATAAGTGTATTTCCATCCTTACATACACACATATCAGTATTTCAAGCCCTGGCTACAATGCCCATCCAGTTTTGCCAGAATACCATTCACTAGTACATATGGTGTGTTTCCAGGCTGTTCTTAAAATATCCAAACCAATATTTGTCCTGTTCCATTTTACCAGCCTGTTCCATTCAGTGGCCACTCAACACACCTTCCATTCCCACAGATATTTCCACAAAGGAAATCTGATGATTCTCTAGCACTTCCTGGCAACCCCAAACACCCCTAGAATCAGCTATCCCCATATGCCCAACACATCTGAGCATGATCACCTCCCAAACCACTGCAAAGGGTACTGCACAAGACCAAGTACTCTTAGTCTTTCACAATAACTCAGACTTCCACTCTTATGTAAGTCCTTAATGTGTTTGGACCAAAATACATTTCAAATATAAAATTGCACTTATTTATTTATTTATTTATTTTATCAAGAATCAACTTAATGAGCTAAACAGTGTTGTGAGACCATCAATATGTGTACATGTGGTTTAAAACAGCCCTTTTTATTTTTTTTTTTTAAAAAACAGAAACTTCATTGCCGAGAATCATCTTGGAGGCTCTTCAGAGCCATAAAGCATTATTGTCACTCTGTCTCCATTACCATAGCAACCTGGGAGCGTCTGTTTCTGTTAGTGTGCCTGTATACTACCTACCAGAGGCTGACGATGCACCTGAAGCAAAGCTTCACTTCACTGCAACTTCATGCCTAAATTCCCTCTCTTTCAGCGAGGCAGTAGCCAGGAAAAGAACGGAGAGCAAACAGATCAAAAAAAAAAAAAAAACTCCCAACAAGACGCCACAACAAGAGATAACACATTCTTCCAGCCTTCCCATTTCTCACTCAGCAGATGTATAAACAAACTATTTTCTGCCAAAATATTCCAAATCACAGTTTTATCTACCCCCGTCACCTGGATCCAGGCTATAACACCAAATGTCTCTTCCTAATATACAAGCATCAGTAAACCTCGATCACAAGCCGCAACCCACAGCTTCCCGGAGATGAAAATGGCAACATACAACAGCTGCCAGACACAGCTGCTCCACACACCATGTCAGGCTTAACCAAACAGCACTCGAAGCTATGATATCTGCCATGATTGATATTAACTATGTTTAGACAGAATAATAATGACATCTGTACTAACTGCCAGACATGCACACCATATCAGGATTGATTAAACAGCACTCAAAGCTATGATACCTGCCATAATTGATATTAACTATGTTTAGACAGAATAATGATGACATTTGAACTAAGAGCTTGCTACTATTATGTAATCAGGATATACATGACATTTCTAAATCATACTTTAACTGAAGAAGGCATTAGTCTCCATGACAGTATTTTTTTTCAAAACACTCTACTTTTACTGCTATTATATATGATGTTAATTTGTTACATTTGAGTCTGAACTCTAATGAATGGCATCTTGTTGAATTAGTTAATTAATTGCTTAAATTATTATAAGTAAAATCAATGAAATAATGAACAAGATAGGTATTCATTGAGTTCAAGTAGGGGGAATAGAAACTTCTGTGTTTGTATTATATGTTGCTTTGTTTGGTTTACATATAATGTAAATAGTAACCCATCTTGACCTACCTTTATTTGTGAAGAATTATTGGACTCTTTGAACATTTTGAATAAATCATTACTGTTTCTCAGTTGTTTAAGAAACCCTTCTTTTTTTTAAATAAAAACAGATGACAAGTGATGTACCATATCAGTGATACTTTGAGAGATTTAGTTGTAAGAGTTATTTCTTTGGGACAACTATCTTGGAATCAGTTTTTTGTTTCTTCTTGCTAGCATCAGTCCAAGGATTTGTTTCTTTTATTCTTTTAAGCGTAGGGGCCATCCATTCCATTTCTTCTGGGATAGACACTATGTTGTTGTTTTTGATTAATATAGTAGCTTCTTCTAAGTTATTAAAGGTTCTCATCTCATTGGCAAAAAATAGTTTTATCTTGGCTGGAAAGGCCAGCTGTGCTTTAATGTTATTTTGTTTCATCAGTTTTATTATTAGCCAGACTTTTTTCCTGTGTTCTAGTATTCTGTAAGAATAATCGTTGTCAAACCTTATCAGGCATTGATTGTATTTTAAGGGTGATTTTCTCCAAGCAGATTTTAATATTAGTTCCTTGTCCAGAAATGAAAGCAATTTTATAACTATGGATCTAGGAGGAGTATTTGTTGAGTCAGAAGCAGATTTCCTCAGTGTTCTATGCACCTTTTCAATTCCAAATGAAAGTCCCTCTTTCAAGTCTAAAAATTCAGGAATCCAGGTTGTTAAGAATGAAATAATGTCTTCTCCAGTGGCGGCTGGTGACTTCAAATCACAGGGGGGCTGCAGGAGACGCTGAATGGGCGGGGTCAAAGGGAAGGGGTGTGGTCAACCATAAAGGGGAGGAGCTATGCACAAAACCACAAAAAAACTAACTTTAATTAAATACGCTGCCCTGGGTGGCAAACCATCATTATGAAAGTCCAATCAAGACAAAAATAAGTGTAGAAGAATAAAAATATTTCAATGCATTGGCTGCATGACAGCTTACTTAATATCTAGATGGAAACAAAAGGTTGTGAGGCATGAAAAAATAAATTACTTTTTAAATACATTACTGGAATGCCAGTCAAAATCAAGTATAAGAAAAACCAGAAGCACTCAATTCAAACCACTTCTCCTTGCACTGCAGTTCTAATTATAATATATTCAGCTTTATTAAAGTACCAAGCAACATGCTGAAAGTAGAAATCTATGTGATGCCCCACTTGTAAAATGTTTCTTATCCAAAAAGACCTGCTGCCTGACAACTTGTTTCATGGGGAAAACATGATAAAAGTAAAAATGAAAAGCAAACAAGAAACAAGCTCAAGATACATTGCTTAAAGGATTACTGTACAGGTTATGGACCACACATGATTGGCATTCTGTTTAGTTTACGGGTAAAGCCTGTAGAGATGACTGGAAGTCTCCAACAAGTGTAATGAGCTTTTTAAAATAATGGAATCCTGTCCTTTAATACCCAAGGCTTATACATTATCTAGTCAAGTATTCTCTGCATGGCAACAACAGAAAGGCTTTCAATGTTGGCAATTCTTTAACAGTATGCTTATTAAAGCTTACTTGCATCTTACGATGTCAGACAAGCTTACCTTATGGTCATTAAAGCATTGCTACTTAAACACAGAGCAACAGGCACTTTGAGTAATAAGCATAAATCAACAGTACAAAATATGACAGAAACCAGACCATTCTGCAAAATCAAGGACAGATGAAAAGCCACTGTAGTACTTATGCAGTGTGTCCTCCCCATCCAAGGTAGATACAACTACTCCTTGCCTTGCTTGGACACATCCAGAGTCACTACATGGGGAGTGGGGTGCAACAAGCATGTCACAATTTGAAATCTCTCTGGCTGACTGTGATGGCCCTGACACATTTGTCATACCTCTCAACTTCAAGAGCAAGAAATCTGGACAAAGCCATACACAGAAGTGGGACAAAGGCACAACAATAAGGACAATTTTTAAATATTGCTCTAATAAACTTAGAAAGATAATAGAATAGGTCTTGCATTAGTATGAATTTTCTGAAGGGTATAAAATCTGAAACTCAAATGTCTGTCATTTTCTAACTTCAGTCTTTAGTGATTTGTCACTAATTTGCCAAAAACACAATTTTATGAAAAATGGACCAAAAATGTGATGCAAAAATATAAAATAGACACACAATACAGCTTCTACCTGTCAAAGAAGGGACACTTTAATATTAGTACTGCTACATTGAGCAGCTGACAAAATAAAAGAATCTACATGCATTTCAAGTAATCTATAACTTTGATTATTACAGTTATTTCTTAATTGTAAACCCTCCATGTTTTCTTCCAAAATTGCTATTTTTCGAGGGATTATTAGGGGAAGAGCAACATTTTGAGCCAAAATTGGGGACAGTTGAGAGGTTGGCTATGCCTAATTCTATAAAGCAATTTATTTGCATGTACCTCTCAACCTGTTAATGCAGTAAATCTGAACAAGGCCAAATATATTGGGGGCACATATAAACAGTACTAAAATTGCTCTTGTATAAATTGAGACAGTTGATAGAGCGGCTCTTACTTTAACATGCATTTTATGAAGGTTATGAAGTCTGAAACTTATTATTTAGTGACTTCTGGCAAATCGTTTAGGAATTAAAACTACAAATTTTATGAACAACAAACCAAAAATAAGAAGCAAAATCTATTCATTCTTTGAAAATCTGGACAGTTGGGAGGTATAGTTCAGCTGGGCCTGTCTGAGTTTGCTGCCCTTCCCCTGACAAAATAATGGTTGAACTGGAGCCTCTGCAGCCATTCCAATTAACCATTACTTGGCTATTTCACTCCATTTACCATAAACACTAATGTGCATACTGCTTTACTTCAATGATTGGACTTCATTTGAAAGTTTTATTTTGTATTTTACAGCACAAACATTAAGTCATCTGTTAAACAAAGCAATGCAGTCTCACAATGAAAACTTAGCATTAAAACTTCTCTGCCCTTGAAACTCACATTCATTGAAACAGCATTGAAACCCACATTCAAAGAAAATACATTTTGCCAGTGGCAGATAAAGATTAATTTTGGGCTGTTTTCGAATCATAGGCCCTTGCATATGAAACATACATGTGCTCTTTGATACACCTTCCTCATTGTACTAAAATTATATTCCTTGTACAATACAGTACACTTGTTAGAGGTGTTTTAAATTTGTTTTGAACATTTTCCAGTAAGCAATGAAACAAAACATATGCACCCATAATGGCAAAACTGCCCAGTTGAGAACATTTATCATAAAAAGTCTACTCAGACTTCCACAGTCCACCATTATTAGTAAATATACACAATTCTACAGTCCACCATTATTAGTAAATATGCACAATTCCACAGTCCACCATTATTAGTAAATATGCACAATTCTACAGTCCACCATTATCAGTAAATATGCACAATTCTACAGTGCACCTTTATCAGTAAATATGCACAATTCTACAGTCCATATTCAGTGAATTCAGTTCTTGCCATACCTGTCAACCTTAGCACAAAACTGGACGAGGGGCAGAAGCCAATAATGGGGAATACAGTCCCAAAAATAGGGACAAATTTAAAATATTCATCTTATAAACTTAGAAAATTGCTAGAAAAAAAGGTTGTGCTACTATGTATTCTGAAGAACATGAAGTTTGAAATTCAAATGCGGTCAATTTTACTGCGGACAGAACAAAACAATTTTCAGCAGAGGCGGGGATTAATACTGCAGACACGTCTTTGTAAAATGGCAGGGCATCAGAGCAAATCCACACAAACACAGAGGAGATGCAGACTCACAAAGAAGCCACCCCAACCAAGAATCAAACCAGAAAACCTACAGCTGTGAGGCAACAATACTACCACTGCACCATCAAATCTGCAAAGAATTAAACATTCAGAAACCTGAAGTCTGAAATTCAAATGCCTGTCAATTTTACTGGACAGAACAAAAACAATTTTCAGCAGGGATTAAAACTGCAGACACGTCTTTGTAAAATGGCAGGGCACCAAAGCAAATCCACACAAACACATGGAGGATGCAGACTCACACAGAAGCCACCCAACCAAGAATCAAACCAGAAAACCTATAGCTGTGAGGCAACAATACTACCACTGCACCATCAAATGCAAGGAATTAAACATTCAGAAACCCTTAAGTCTGAAATTCAAATGCCTGTCAATTTTATTTAACATTTTAAATCAGGACAGTCTGACTTGGAACAAATAAACAATTTTCAGCAGAGGCCCAGGAAGAAATAATGCAGACATGTCTTTGTAACATGGGAGGGCACAAAAGCAAACCCACACAAACACAGGGAGAAGATACAGACCCCACAAAGAAGGAACCCCAGCCAAGAATCAAACCCAAGAACCTGCAGCTGTGAGGCAACAATGCTACTACTACACCATCAAATATCAAGCATTGCAACATTTACAAACCACAGATATTATGAGGAACAGATCAGATCGAATATGAGGTAAAAATCTGAAATTTTTTTACAAATGGTGGTGGGTAGGGAACTCAAGTCTTTAACACCTGCATACAGGGTACAGGGTTCAAGCCTGAGGCATTCCCTACCACACCACCATAGCATTTTCACACACACACACACACACACACACAATAAAAATAAACATTGTAAATTAAAAGGCACCTTACCTGAATGAATACATCCAGAGTTAACGACGCTCCTTGTGTCCCCTATGGGCGGGCGAACTGCCCTTGAGCATGCGCATAGACCGATAAGTCGGGACTCGGTCCCATGCGCGAAGTCCGCGAATTTTAAAAAAATATTTTTTTTTATTTTTCATTTGTTTTTCTTTCTTTTTTATTTTTGAGGGGGCTGCAGTCCGGCAGCCCTATGCCACGAGCCGCCCCTGGTCTTCTCCTTTAGTGTTTTCAGGCAGACCAATGGTCCTTATGTTGTTTCTCCTTTCCCTGTTTTCTAAGTCATCTATTTTGTTGAGCAGCCATGTATTCTGTTTAAGCAGAAATTCTTTTTGGAATTCTTCCTCTTTGAGTCTCCCTTCATTTAGAGAAGTCTGTATATTTGTTATTTTTGTATGGTGTTGCTGTAATAGTTCCTTAAGAGTATCAGTCTGTATTTGAGAATTTAATCTGAGGTGTCCTAAGTCATTTTTAAAGCCATCTATCTTCAAAGATAGTTCCTGTAAGGTAGATGTCATCAATTACAGTTCTTTTTTCAAAGCAGCATCTGGAAGAGAATTTCTTGAGTTGTTCATATTCGGTGACTCGATATATCTCAAAGTTACTTGACAGGAAAATTTTTGTATATCTCCACCAAAATTTATATTTATGAAGTTTAGTAGTTTATCTATAGATTTCTGACATTTTAAACTTGAAAATAATACAATTTTCCTATATTATTAAACTAGTTTATGGGGCTCTCAAAATTCACTGCTCTCAGTTGGCCATCTAGGCCCCCTGCCCCGGCCAGAGCTTTTTGACACTATCCACCATGCCATTATTATTGAATAGACAAACTTAATATAAACCCCTATATTGTCTGCTGGATTGCAAATTGGCTATCCAGCAGATCCCAGATAGTGAAAGCTGCTGGAACCCGCTCTAAATGTAAAAGTGCAACTAGTGGGGTACTGCAGAGATCAGTGCTGGGCCTTTCCTGGTTGGCATTTATTTTGCAGACATCCAAGCCAGTATCCATGAAGTATGGTTGACCACGTTTGCTGATGACTTCAAGCTGGACATTTTTATCTGCTCATCCACTGATAATAAACTGTTCCAACACGGATTGAAATGCGCACATAATTGGTGTACTGAAAACAGTTGCAAGCTAAATGAAAAAAGTGTAGCACAATAGCATTCTGCAAAAAAAGCTGCTTCCACCTAATTTGTTATAAATGGTACTCCACTTCAAGCTGATAAGGTCGTACAAAACATGGGGATGTATGTGGACAACTCTCTCATTTGATAAACATGTTTGTACCATATACAGGAAAACCTTTATCTGGCCCAGTTCATTTCCAAGGAAATATCTTCAAGATCCAAAGAAGTCATCTTACCTCTGTACTCTTCTCTTATTAGACCAAACATTGAATACAGAGTCCCCTTTGGTATGTACAAATCCAAGCTTATCAGTCAAGTGGAAAGGTCACAGTATTGTTTACCCCCACCCCAAAAAAAAAAAATAAATAAAGGCCTTAGATCCTTTATCCTGACAGAGCATCACAACTGCCCTTATAGTCAGTAGACTACAAGTTTCTCTGGGTTAACTTGTTTCTCACTTTTTAAGCCATGAAAGACCCAGTCCTATTTGACCTCCTATTTCTTCAAACAACCATTTAAGAGCTTAAATTTACACCAACAAATACACAAGCCTCTTGACTTCAGGTATGGTGCCAAATTAGAATGCAGTAGATCTGTGCCCTCCTCTCCAAGAGAAGTTAAAATAAAGCATTAAATGCTGACAGAAGTAAAATGAAGATATAAGTCCAAGGGAAATAAGTATGGGAAGCAAGTCTGGAGAACAAGAAATAAGAAAAAGGGATGACAAGTGGAGAGAGATATTGAGAAGAAGAAAGGGAAGCTTCAGAAGCAGAAACAGGAAAGGAGAACGAAGAGAAAGGAGAAATGGTAAGTCACACAAAGGAGATTCCAAACCAGTACTGCACTACAAGACAAGACAGATAACATTTAAACAGAACTGATGAGGATGAGTGATACTGTGACAGAATATATTGAAAAACAGACAAAGGATTAGAAGGAATGGAGGTAGCCCTCAATTCAAACCCAGGTAATAATCAGGTCCTACAAGAAACAAGCAATGACCACTCGGTGCAACTTGCCTAAAAAGAGGCCATGCAAGAAGATGTGCAGGAGAAACCTATGGAGATGAATGATAGACATCAAAAAGAGAATTTAGCACTTATGAATGTACTCAAAGGTGTTTAAGGCTGTGACTGTAATCAGTACATGGAGAAATTCCTGAATGGAGAAACATGCCTAATGATAAAATCCTGCGCAAAAGAGAGCATCAGATATTCACCCTGTCAAGGTAGGCAGCACATTTTCCAGGCCTATAATAGTGAAAATCTAAGCATGTCAACTAAAACAGAATTGCTTAGTCAGCTGTGACAGAAGGGCAATACACTTCAGGGTGGGGAAAAGAGTATTTATTGACAATGATTATTCAGTAAGGACCAGAACTAAATGAAATAAATTCTCCCCACACAGGAAACTGTACAGATCACTGAAGCTGAACTGTCACCTTATGTACCCACGCAGCAGTATAGAAAAGTTTTTCTCGGCAGGAATAAATGTCAGTTATATAGCCTGATGGAGCTTTGGCAGATTTGTAAAAATATGCGCAAGTGCAACAAGGAGAGCAAGCTGAAAATCCATAAGGATAACTGGCAGCTGGAAAAGCAATCCAAAAAGGTCCGGCAGGAGAGATGTCCATTAAAACCCTTTCCAGTCTTCAAGAAGAAGATGCAAGATAATCAGAAGGAAATGATATGGCACAGAAAAAGAGTAAGAGACCTGTTACCAATAGAAAGACAACTGAGTCCCATAGAAGAAGCTGTCCAAACAGGGGACTGAACTTTGAAATAAATGTGAAGGAACGAGTCACTAGCAGAATGGACAAATAATATTACATGTTTTGAAATAAATGTTTCAATACTGTATGTTATTGTACCATATCAAAAAATGGTTAAAAATGGTAAAGGGGGACTTGGAAGTTTACCATAACTAAGTGATACCCAAAGTGAAAAATGATGACAAACAGAAACAAATAAAGGGGAAGGGATGTCGACTTAATTGATAAAAAGTTTAAATCATGAAAAAAAAAAGGATAATAAAGAGATAATACACTAATAAAGAATGAGTTAAGGGCATTACCTCTGTTAAGGGCAACCATATTGATATTAAGGATTAAGATACGAGTGGGGGTGGGTTTTAAGACAGGAAGCATCAAATGTCAATGCTGACTGTCTGAGAGATCTGCTTGTTAAAATAGGAACAGGACCCAAGGAGGAGAAGGAGAAGACAAGAGTTTAAAAAACAATAGGGTGATGAGTTGGCTAAATGAAACAATGTGTCTAAGGGAACTAATGAAGAGCAAACATGTAAAGAATTGAAACAAATTATCACTAGTGGCACATACTACACGTAGAGATTTAAAGAGACAGAATGAAGAGTGCATATGTAATGAAATAAATAACATAAAATAGAAACAGGCACATAAATGCAACATAATCAGAAAATCAAAATATAGAAAATAATGAAGGCAGATATGGGCCATAGGATTCAAGCCATCAAAATGTTCACTGTCCCTTTAATTTTCTTATGTAGCGCAGGCGTTTGTGTATGACCCAGGAAAGGGTTATCTGTTGTGCCATTGATACTGCATGTTTTTATATATGTAGCTATCACTAGCTTTCTGATTGTTGATATCCATAAATGATTTATATAAATATAAAAAACAATGCCATTAATATTCAATGTGCCATTACATCAATACACATTCTACCAATGCTGGCATGGTGACTACATGCACTATCAAAATGAAATGTAAGCAAAAAGAAAGTTAACACTATCCTTTTGCTATCACTAAAACAACTAAAAAACACCCTAACACTTATTTTACATAAGAGGCTTTGCCGCCCACCTACACCCACCTGATATGGGGGACTTCTCGCTCATACCCCCCCCATTTAAATATACTAACTCCTTGGTCTTACAACCATGACCATAAGGAAAACTTTATTAAGTAAGCTTTATTCACTGCTGCATGACGCAATCATTCCTGCACTCAATTACAAGTGCATGTGACAGCTTGTCACAGTGCTGACAGCTGTCAACAAGTTGCACATTTGATAGACTGCCAGGAAACCAAATATAAGTAAATGGGTGTGTGTATGTATGTGTGTACAAGTGTATATGAATGCAGATATTTACATACATGACAAGCTTGCTGAGTTAATTTTCATAGGTTTGAGTAATGTCTCCATGCCATGCTTCTAAATGGCTAATGGGTATATCCCAAGGATCTGTGTAAAAACTCAGCATCATATCATTTAAACTATTTATTTTCCTTCCCTTCTCTAAGACAGCTGACAAATTTTATTAGCTAACCCTAATATTTTTAAGACATTTAGTGGACATCCTCATTTTATTAATAAAAGGAAGAAGAATTTGAAAGAAATTCTAGAAAGTGTTAGCAAGAGGAGAGAATAACACATGAAGACAAGGGTCTTTTAAGTGTCAAAACTGCAATCATTTGTTTCTGAAGGAGTTAATTAATGTTTTCAAATACTAATACAACATATAGGTTTCCTTGAGCCTTCTCTTGTAGTTTGAAATGTTTAGCTTTAAATGTTTAGTATCTGTCACCTTTTGTTTAACTTCTGATTCATTCTGTATTAGCAGAACCACAAGGCAGTTCAGGAATAGGATATACAAACATTTGATATGTGATATAAAACAAAAGTGTGATCAATGATGTCTGTAGGTGCAATATTAAATTTAATAATTTTGAAAAGTTTGTATGTTTTGTGTTGGACCATGCCCATTTGACATATGAAAAGATAACAGGGAAAAGCTATTGGAATACATGATGTGACATCCCCACACTGGCCCAGTAATCAAGGAGCCTCAATTCTCACCACTGGCAACAGTGGGGAACATACAAACAGGGATGATGACAAGTACGCACACAATAAAGTATCATTTCCCTTAAGAGCACACAAAGACCACAGTCAGTCTTGGGCTTGTTTCTCCTTCTTTATCCCGATCCCCAATAAGACTTCCCACTGGCACAGCTATAGAGTTGTGATCTCAGCTGAGTGGCCAAACCAAGACCTCCAGCACCCTCTCTGTCCAACCAGTGCTTCGTGTCCCTGCCCATGTAGCTGACACACACACACATACACACACACACACACACACACACACACACACACACACCTGGGAAAGGCTGGCACAGGTTTACTAGCTATGCCCCCTTCTGCCCAAACTATAAGGTAGTTATCACTGCAGCCAGCCAACTCTTTATCAGCTACTTTAAGCCCCTTAGCAAAGGGTGTCCAATCTTACTGTGTAATGCTACTGTTAATCCAAATGGTAGTTTGACCAACAGCAAGCCTATTAGGTGTGGCCCACAGTGTCACCAAATAAATATGCAAGTATTCTCAGAGCTTAAATATGTCTCACAAATATCAGCCACAAAGATAGGTTTAAATATATGTAATAATCATCATCATCTTTCGGCTTTTCCCATTAGGGGTCACCACAGCGGATCATCTCTTTCCATTTCTTCCTATCCTCTGCATCTTGCTCTGTCACACCAACTGCCTGCATGTCCTCTCTCACCACGTCCATAAACCTTATCTTAGGCCTTCCTCTTTTCCTCTTACCTGGTAGCTCCATCCTTAGCATCTTTTTCCCAATATACCCATCATCCCTCCTCAGCACATGTCCAAACCAATGCAATCTCGTCTCTCTTGCTTTGTCTCCAAACTGTCCAACATGAGCTGACCCTCTAATATACTGATTCCTAATCCTATCCATCCTAGTCACACCGAGTGCAAATCTTAACATCTTTAACTCTGCCACATCCAGCTCTGACTCCTGCCTTTTTGTCAGTGCCACTGTCTCCAACCCATATAACATAGCTGGTCTCACTACTATCTTGTAGACCTTCCCTTTCACTCTTACTGGTACCCGTCTGTCACAAATCACTCCTGACACTCTTCTCCACCCATTCCACCCTGCCTGTACTCTCGTCTTCACCTTTCTTCCATATTCACCATTACTCTGAACTGTTGATCCCAAGAACTTAAACTCGTCCACCTTTGCCAACTCTACTCCCTGCATTCTCACCATTCCTCTACCCTCCCTCTCATTTACACACATATATTCTGTCTTAGCCCTGCTGACCTTCATTCCTCTGCTCTCTAGAGCATATCTCCACCTCTCCAGAGTCTCCTCAACCTGATTCTTACTCTCACTACAGATCATAATGTCATCTGCAAACATCATAGTCCACGGGGCCTCCTGTCTGATCTCATCTGTCAATCTGTCCATCACCACTGCAAATAAGAAAGGACTCAGAGCTGATCCTTAATGTAATCCCACCTCCACCTTAAACGGATCTGTCTCTCCCACTGCAGTCCTCACCACTGTCACACTACCCTCGTACATATCCTGTACCACTCTTACATACTTCTCTGCCACTCCCAGCTTCCTCATATAATACCACAACTCTTCTCTAGGCACCCTGTCATATGCTTTCTCCAAGTCTACAAAGACACAATGCAACTCCTTCTGACCTTCTCTGTATTTCTCCAATAACACTTTCAGAGCAAACATCGCATCTGTAGTGCTCTTTCCTGGCATGAAACCATACTGCTGATCACTAATCATCACCTCCCTTCTTAACCTAGCTTCTACTACTCTCTCCCATAACTTCAAGCTGTGACTGATCAATTTTATCCCTCTGTAGTTACTGCAGCTCTGCACATCACCCTTATTCTTAAAGATAGGTAGCAAAACACTTTTTCTCCACTCCTCAGGCATCCTCTGACTTTCCAAATTTCATTAAACAATCTAGTTAAAAATGCCACTGCCATTTCACCTAAGCACCTCCATGCTTCCATTGGGATGTCATCTGGGTCAACAGCCTTTCCATTCTTCATCCTCTTCATAGCTGTCCTTACTTCTTCCTTGCTAATCAGTTTCACTTCCTGATTCACTATCCCCACATCATCCAACCTTCTCTCTCTCTCTCATTCTCTTCATTCATCAGCCTCTCAAAATACTCTTTCCATCTACTCAACACACTCTCCTCTCTTTTGAGTACCTTTCCCTCACTATCCTTTATCACCCTTACTTGCTGCACATCTTTCCCAGCTCTGTCCCTCTGTCTAGCCAATCGGTACAGGTCCCTTTCTCCCTCTTTAGTGTCCAATCTCTCTTACAACTCTCCATACACCTTATTCTTAGCTTTCACCACCTCTCTCTTTGCCATGCATCTCATCTCCTTATACTCATGTCTACTTTCTTAATCTCTTTGACAATCCCACTTCTTCTTCACTAGCCTCTTCCTCTGTATACTCTCCTGTACTTCCTCATTCCACCACCAGGTCTCCTTGTCCTCCTTCCTCTGTCCAGATGTCACACCAAGCACCTTTCTAGCAGTCTCCCTTACTAGTTCTGCTGTAGTTACCCAGCTATTCGGTAACTCTCCACTGCCTCCCAGTGTCTGTCTTAACTCTTCCCTAAACTCCACTTCACAATCACACTTTTTTAACTTCCACCATTTATCCTTGGCACTGCTTTCATACTCCTCCTCGTCTTCTTGATCACCAAAGTCATCCTACAGACCACCATTCTATGCTGCTTAACTACACTTTCCCCTGCCACCACTTTACAGTCTCCAGTCTCCATCAGACTGGCCCTCCTACATAGGATATAATCCACCTGTGTGCATCTTCCTCCACTCTTGCACGTCACCCTATGCTCCTCCCTCCTCTTAAAATACATATTCACCACAGCCATGTCCATCCTTTTCACAAAATCCACAATCATCTGACCTTCTGCATTCCTCTCCTTAACACCATACCTACCCATCACTTCCTCATCCCCTCTGTTCACTTCACCAACATGCCCATTAAAGTCTGCTCCAATCACTAGTCTCTCACCCTTGGGTACACTCACCACAACTTCATCCAACTCACTCCAAAATGTCTCTTTCTCATCCATCGCACACCCAACTTGTGGAGCATATGCACTAACAACATTCATCATTACACCATCAATTTCGAGCTTCATAAACATCACTCTATCAGACACTCTCTTCACGTCTAAAACACTCTTGGCATATTGTTCCTTTAGTATAACCCCTACCCCATTTCTCCTGCCATCCACACCATGATAGAACAATTTGAACCCGTTTCCTAAACACCTGGCCTTACTTCCCTTCCATCTGGTCTCTTGCACACAATATATCAACCTTCCTTCTCTCCATCATATCAGCTAGCTCTCTTCCTATACCAGTCATACTGCCAACATTCAAAGTTCCTACCCTCACTGCTACACTCCTAACCTTCCTCCTCTCTTCCTGCCTTCGGGCATGCCTTCGGCCTCCTCTTCTCCTTCGGCCAACAGTAGCCCAATTTCCGCCAGCACCCTGTTGGCTAACAGTACTGGTGGCGGTCGTTGTTAACCCGGGCCTCAACCGATCCGGTATGGAAATAAGAAATTTTCACGCCATAATAATAATAAATAATAAAATTAAAGGAAATACTCAGTAGATTATCACAGTAACTTCAGAGTTCAAAATCACAGGAAATATTAAAAACAACATTGCAAGACAGTCTCAAATAAATACAGACAACATCTAAACTAACCTTTACTATATTCCTTACTGAATCTAAAATAATTACTATACCCTAGAAACTTACTATTACAGCAAGGCAAGTATGGTGAATGGATCTTTCTAGCTGATGTTGTTCTCAGGTCAAAGACATATACAAAATGCACAGTCACTCTATCAGAGAGTTCTTAAATTAATATCAAATATTACTGCTGGGATACTTGCAGCATGACATCACTTTTTGTCATCTGACTTCATTTCCCAGGCTCAAAACAACCACTGCTAGAAACTGCTAGCATTTACCATCTCCCTGTGAAAATACATAGCCTTGAGATGTTTGCAGATCCTGGAACTCATAAAACAATAAAAGATTTCTACATCTCAAACCTAGTAATTGTCTCTCTTTCAAGGCAACGCAGAGAGTCCTCTAGTGTAGACATCCTGTCTCATGTTGACTGAAACTGAAAGATAGCATATCTTGTTTATGGCCCAGCAATAAAGTACTTCAATCTCAACTATTCTTAAATTTTGTAAGTTAATCTCCTGTTAAAATACATACATCTAAACAATTACTATAGTGTATAAAAATATCTCTTCAGCACACGTCTATACACTATGACATACAGTTCTAATACTTTGTAACACAAGCATATGAATCATGTTGCTGTTCACAAATAATACATAACCATTTACAAAATTCCAGATAGCTGGGCTGGCAGTATTTCCTTTTGTTACATTTCTATATAAATCATAGTAATATTCACAAATGGCAAACAATTATTTATAAAATTCCAGATAGCTAGACTGTCAATATTTCCTTTTGTGACATTTTTTCTCCCACCCCCCAAAAAAAACCCAGGCTAGTTTTTCAAGTGACCCTTGAGAAATGTTGCTTGAGAGGGTTGCCTGTCTGGGAATACACTACCCCATACCCTGTCATGAGATTCCAGCTGCCTTGGCATTGCTGACCCAGTACAGTGTAGCACTGTGCTATCTGCAACCCTAGGCTCCACCATAGTAATTTGAGATTTTGCTGACTGGCTCCCTGTAGCCATAGATTCCCCTCAGACTCCCCCTGCCTCTTCCTGAAAATATTTAGCACAAGGGCCTCCCTATCATGGTAAGGGTTCATGTTAACATGGTACAATTTGTGCCTCTGCCTCCTTCCCAGCAGTTCTACCACATAGTTAACATCAGTGACCTTCCTTACCACTTTGAAGGGCCACTCCCAAGTTGTCTGCAGCTTGTTGTGTCTGACATGAATGAGAACCATTACCTGCTGCCCTACAGCATACTCTCTAGCTCGAGCATTCCTGTCATACTAGACCTTTTTCTGCTATTGGGCTTCTGTCAGGTTTTCCTGGGCCAAGCCCATGAGTTCCCTGAGCCTTGTCCAGAGGTTTAGGACATATGCCACAACAAACTCCTTGTGGGGTTCACACTCACCTTCCCACTCATTTCAAATCAAATCTAGAGGTCCCCTCACCCTATGCTCATACAGCAACTCAAAGGGTGAAAAAAATGTGGATTCCTGGGGCACCTCTCTGTAAGCAAACAACAGATGGGGCAAATATTTGTCCCACTCCCTCTTAAACTGGTCTGCAAATGTCCATAGAAGAGTTTAACCTCTCAACCAGACCATTAGTCTGAAGATGGTAGGGGTGGTCTTTAGGTGCTTCACACCACAGTGCTTCCACAGACAAGCCAGCAGGTCTGACATGAAATTCGCACCTCTGGCAGTCAGTATTTCTTTTGGGGAAACCTACCCTGCTGAAAATCTGTAACAAAGCATTTGCCACCTTTTCTGACTCAATGAAGGACAATGCCACTGCATCAGGGCATCTGGTAGCATAATCTACTACCACTAGGATATACTTCTTCCCTGTGAAACTTGGGATACTCAGAGGCCCCACAATATCCATAGCTACCCTCTGAAATGGCTCTTCAATCACAGGCAAAGGCATCAAAGGAGCTTTCACCTTGTCTCCTGCCTTGCCTACCTTTTGATACTGCTCAGTGGTCCTGCAGTACCCTGTTACATCTCTGGAAATCCCAGGCCATAAAAGTTCTGCATAATACATCTCTTTGTATGCTTTAGGGCCATATGACCTGCAAAGGGAATATCAAGGACTATGGCTAGAAGTGCCAGATATGATAGGCCCGGGCACTACCAACTGCTGTATTCTGTCACCCTCTAGCCCTCCCTCAGGGGTACATTCTCTATACACTAACACTTTGTCCCAGTATATAGATTCCCCTTTTCCTTGACATCAGGTGCCTCACTGGCTACCTCCCTCAGGCCTTGTAATGTAGGGTCTGAGAGCTGAGCCTGTCTCAACTTTCTCTTTGTAACCCTTCCCAACTCCCTTTGCAGATAAAGTCTGTTATCCTCTGACAGTGGTGCCTCACTGTCAGCTTGGGAACTACTACTCACCTCTGCCCTTGCAGTCACTTCGTCCATGGGAACATCAGTACCCACAAGCAACTGTGGCTCACCTTCAGTCTCACTCTTACAGGGTAGCTCCCTCTCTGACGTAACCACCACACCAGTCCTGGCTTCAGGTCTGTGGTCTGTCTGGTTCTCCCCAGGCTACCAGACTCACATGCTTGTCTCCAAGCCTGACTTGAGTGTCACTGCATGCACACAAGGTACTGCATTATCAAAATCATTCTCTATCAGTACATCTGTGGGGATATCCTCAAACACACCTACTTGCTGGCTTCCTTTTCCACCCTCCTAGTCAAGGTGATCCCTAGCCAAAGGTATTGGGAA